>NC_044048.1:26701428-26856428 GCF_902167405.1 Gadus morhua
CAGTGAGCCACCTGCTAAATTTCTTGTTTACTAGACCCCTGGTAGATATTATGACCCCTGGGAGTCTAAACATAACCCATGGGAGTCTAAACATAACCCATGGGAGTCTAGAACTTTTGTACTGTAGCGACCCTGGGACAGTTAAATAGTTTGTGTGTTATGTGTTACATTATATTTCGTTGTCCGCTATGCCAGTTGTTCTATGTGCATGTATTGTAATGTTCTTCTTGTCAATCAGCGTGGGGGCGAATCATTAGGTCAGCTGGGGGAGGGCCTTGGAAGAACAGGAGGGTGGGGGCCTGCACGCGAGTGAGACCGTGTTGGGGGTTGCCGGGGTAACCGGGGTTTGTTTTGTGTCGGTTTTCTGCCGTTGGTTACAATGTTACGGGTTTCAGTGACCTGGTTTTGGTTTGGAAATAACGCTTAGTTTTGTACTCGCTTAGGGGGTGGGGCATTGGAGGAAGGCGGGATGATTTGAATGTGCTGTAATTTTCAAATGCAACAAAGGTGAGAGTCCCTTTAAGGTAAAAAATATTTTTTCTTCTTTCCATTCAAACATCCATTGTGGCCCAACAATAACTACTGTGCTGCCGCTCACACAGACATCACCCGTGTGACATCGAGAGAAGGACGTATCCTAAGCTGTCTGCGGTGACCAGGAGTCCCGGTTTCCGGTTGGTCTTTTGGTCCGCGCCGGGCGAACCGAGCCCGTCATCACACTTTGTCCTACGATGTGATGCTCGCGGAGATCACAGCTCACCGTCCTCGTGGTTACGCAACGCAGACCGAATGACATAAACCCTCTGCTGGCACTCCGCAGGAGGCCTGAGCAGCTGTATAAAGACTCTCTGACCCGCCGATCATGAGGACGACGTGGGGGATGTGTTGTGGTGGAGTCGGAGTGAGGACATGCTAGTGGTTTGGGGGGGGGGGGGGGGGGTTGATTCGCAGGGTTTTGAGATGTCTGCCGTGTACTGTCGCTTTGGAGTAAGGTGTCAGCAAAATGACATCAATAGTAATAAATACTAAATACTACTAGTTGTGGTTTCAGCTGGCAAGGTGATCAGGACAGTTAGACACTGAACAGCAAAGGTTTTAACATTGTGTTACAATCCTATCTATCCCCGAAGTCGAGCATCCTCGAATCCCAAGTCCTCCACCACTTTTCATAGTAATCGTTCGGAATGCGTTGTTTACAGTCGGGTTCCGTAGGCCGACGGATGGATCGGTGAGCAGAAAGGTATCGTAAATATAAAAAAACAACCACACGGTTCGGATAGCCGGTTGCCCTCAGAGTCTAACGACTAGAGCCAGACAGGAAGTGATGCAGCTTAATTTATTTAAGGAGGAGGGGGAGGGGATGGAGCTGCGTGAAAGTTCCTAATGCTGAGCTCTGGAAGATGGACAAGAACTTTGATTTGGTTGGGCAGGTGCCAAGCGTGTGCAGGGGCAGCTGAGTTCATCTAAAACACTCAAGACAAGTGTGTGCCTTTAAATGAGAGCCGTGGCTTAATGAGGTAGGGTCTGTACAGGGTTATGACCTCTGCACATATGTTCAGTAGCAACTTGGTTTATATATATGCAAGTAAGGCAGAAACTGTTCCTTCTGAAAAGGATAATTTAAGTGCTGACAGTTGAAGTGCTTTGCACATAATGACTAAATAGAAAAGCTTAAATAATGTGTGCTGACTTCATCTTCATCCTTTTTCCGCTTGACAGCCACAATATTCACAATGTGAGAACTAGTAATGCTTCAAATTGTTCAAACTGAAGTGTTGCAAGGAGGGAGGAAAAACTCATAATAGAGAATTTAATGTGACACTTACGACTCAATGGATGAAATAGAGTAGAGGTGGCTAGTGTGTGTGTGTGTGTGTGTGTGTGTGTGTGTGTGTGTGTGTGTGTGTGTGTGTGTGTGTGTGTGTGTGTGTGTGTGTGTGTGTGTGTGTGTGTGTGTGTGTGTGTGTGTGTGTGTGTGTGTGTGTGTGTATGTTGGAGGAGAGAGCTAGAGAGCTCAAATCAATCTGGGGGCAGGTTTGACCGTAACATAATGCATGACCTGGCTAATAGAGCAGCCGAACACACACACGCACACACACACACACACACACACACACACACACACACACACACACACACACACACACACACACACACACACACACACACACACACACACACACACACACACACACACACACACACACACAGATCTCGAGCTGACCAGAGCAGCATTACATTTAATAGCCTGTATGTGTGTGCGTGGTTGTGCGTGTGCGTGCGTGCCTGTGTGTGTGTGTATGTGTTTGTGTGTGTGTGAGCGCACACATGTGACGCGTGACATGTGTGTGTGGGCAGATGAATAAGCCAGCAGACCCAGATGAACAAGGCCAGAAGCGGACCACAGGGCTAATCAGTTCCTGCTAGCTCGTGTTACCATGGACCTAATGTGATTAATAAGAACCAGGATGGCCTGCGACGCGGAGCCAGTCACAGTACATCACAACAGCAAATCAGCGACCGGGGCTTCAATAGAGTCCTGACCGTTGTCCTGAATTTGATCCGAGAGGGAAGATAAAACCGTTTTCTAATTATATATAGAGCAGTATCGACATCTGTCCTCTCCTTTTCCGCTTTAAACATCGTCTTTATCAAACACATCAATATCCACATACAGATGAGGTATTTGCTTGACACAGCCTATCAGCACAATGTCCCATCCACGGACTGAACCATCTTTGAATCCCATAGCAGTCTAAGGCCCAATCCCATTTTTACCCCTTACCCCTTCCCCTTACCCCTTCAAAACAAGGGGGAGGAAGAAGGGGAAGGGGTAAGGGGTAAAAATTGGATTGGGCCTAAAACAGCGTCCACCATTGAGCAGGGGAACCCATACCTACCCCCCATGCGTGCTCCAGGATCAGGTTATCATACCAGCTACAGTCCATACCATCGCCAGGGTCAAGCGGGGCTCTTTAATCATGTGCAGTGTGTCTGTTTTAATCCACCAAGCATCCCAGATGGGTGGAGTCTGCTATACCAGTACATGGAGTACTCATTAAAAGAATATTGCTAGAAAGACTGTTTTAAAGATAACTCATTGCTAATGCCTACATATGTCTGTTTCCTAATATCGTCACAAATGACCAAGCTTACTGAACCAAACAATTTGTGTGGTAAATTGTACCATACAACATACTTCCATGAAACCTCAAAGCTTAAATAGGAGAGATGTAGAGAGAAAGCGAGAGAGGGCAAGCGAGGGAGAGCGAGATAGGGCAAGAGTGAGAGTGAGAGTGAGAGTGAGAGCGAGAGGGAGAGAGAGTGGGAGCGAGAGAGAAAGAGAGAGAGTGGGAGCGAGAGAGAAAGAGAGAGAGAGTGAGGGAGAGAGGGAGAACGAGAGCGGGAAAAAGAGAGAGAGACAGCGAGAGAGATCAGCATCATCCTATAATCGGACAACACAGAAAGATGAGATAAAAAACCTCTCCACCACTCTCCCTTTATAAACAGAACAAAAAATATGACTTAAACATTCATAAGAGATATGATTATGTGTGGGCCTTATATATTGAGGCATATTTTGTCAGTGATATTGTTTATAAAATACATATGCTGTGAGTAAATTCACTTTTTTTATATCTTATTATATTGAGTCAGGAAACAACGCTGAACAACGGCTGAAGTTAACTTGTTATCTGTTAATCCTACCAGATAAAAGCTCCACAAAAAGAGAGAAAGCAACAAATTAACATCTCCTCTGTTATGTTTGTCTTACTCAGTTAAGCAAGCAAGTGTGCCAGAAACAATAGGAAATAATAAACCAACAAAGGGTCTCCAATATCCAGAAATATACCACTAACTGCCTGCTGAAATCACGCAAGACATACTGTCGAATAGACCCACAGACACGTCAAGGATGATAATGAACAAGGGCCACTGGCTAATTGGTAAAACATGGACTATTGCTTCAGTATCCTTATCAGTGAAGCACAATTATGTTTGGGGGGAGGAGAGCGCTTTCAAGTGTATTTTCATTTTCATAATCCCGTTATGAAAGGAGTTGCTTCACTCGTGTGCATATAGAACGCAGAGAGAGGGAGACTGGAGAGGGTTAGGAGCGAGAGTTAAAAAGAGAGATAGTCCTTTTAAAGTAATTGGTTTCACTGCACTCCACAGCGCATTATTCAACATCACTTGTGTTATTAAAGTCCAAAAAGTATTCCCTTGGATAACATCAAATGATTAAACTCCAACTCTCAACTTTACAACAACAGTTAGGCTTCAAGCACGCTCTGACACCTGCGTCACCTAATGAAGAGGAATGTAATTAACTTTCTAGTTTTATTTTGTTACCGTCTGTGCTTCCCATGATGTAAGAGAGTGTGGTAGTCATGAGATAAATATCGCTATCTCAGCCCAGCAGCTTACATACTGGCTTGTGGAGCAACTTCTTTAAGATCTCTCTCTCTCAATCTCTCTGCACATTCTATTTTCTATTTGGCCAGCTTAAGTCAACTCAATTGTTTCGGGATTTTGGCCTTTTCAGGGTTCCAACACACTTTTGTAATCATTGGTGTTCGTTTTTTGTTTCTGTGGCATTACACTCTACCCTATACTTTTTATTTTTCTTAAAATAGTTTGTTGGTCCCTTGGGTCAACAATTCTAAGCTGTTAAATTAAATAAATGTTGCAAGCAAATGCATTTTCATGAAAGTTGATATTTAGTTAAGGCTAAATCGACTCGATACATAGCTAAATAGAGTTTGACGTTATGATATTGCTATGGACGGCTTGCTCATCCTTTGAATCTCTGTTGTCTGCCTTAGTCCTAGCGGTCGTTCGGTTCTTCCATCAAATAAATATTTAGTCAGTTGCTGTTGATGTTTCACGCCTGGACACGAGAGGTTCATTAGCGGTTCGACCGCTACGCTAATATTAGCCTCTCTCAAGTCGTTTTTTCTAGTCAACCTTACCAATGAATCCCATTGGATTAAGGCTAAAGTCTTTTTTAGATTCACAATCCATCACAACAACAGGTAAGCATGGCTGCAGAGCCACAGTCAAAACATCCACTGTTGTTTCTGGCTGCTCTCCCATCTGTTATTCGCTTACCCAGGGGCGGATTGGACGCTAACAGCATCCCATTGGCCTGAAGCACGCAAGGCCACACACACACACACACACACACACACACACACACACACACACACACACACACACACACACACACACACACACACACACACACACACACACACAGACACACACACACACGCGTGCGGCAGAGACACATACATACACACACACACGCAAACGCAGATGCAATCCGGCACGCACAAAGCAGACACACTTGCAGTAAAATGGGTACACAGAACTACACAAAACATAAAAGGGCACACACTCACACACTGACACACCCACACAGGCACACACACACACACACACACACACACACACTGCTACCGTTGAAAGATACTCCCAGCTAAGTAAGTCAATTATGGGTTCAATACGTTCAAACCTCTTACTAGCAGATGGGCTACGGGGAAATGTCCTTCAAAACAGATAATGCCCTCACATAATCAAAAAAGGTAAAAATTAACATGGTTCTTATTTAATTAAGTCATTCCTTATTAGTATTATATAAGAAAAAGAAGTCTTAAAAATGTGGCTTTACTTTACCGCCGTCAATCCCAAGAAAAATGTATCCGGTAATAATTACTATTACTGTGAAATCATATTCAGCACAGCATTAGTTTTGATATCTTATCTATAATCAATCCTCCTCCTCTTCCCTCCTCAAATGTCTCATTACATTGCTATAGCAACACATTGATATGTTGACTCAATCCATTATTTGTTTTTTTAAGCACATTTTAAGTACATAAAGATTGGTTGATGCAACATCATGTACTTGTTGAACCAATTTGACAGAACAATCACAAAAAGCAATCACAATGCCATTAAATATGTTGAACACTTTTGACTTTGTTCAGAAGAACAATGAGAAAAGACAAGAAAATAGATAAGCCACCTACGTCTTTAAATCGTAACATTTCTAAATATATATTTTTGAATAATCGATTCGTTTTTTTGGTTGACACTTTTTTTTCTTTAATGTGTTTTTTTCTACTCGTCTTAATATTCACTCAAGTCTTCACTCTTTCACTCATTTGTCCACTTCCTCCTCTTTCTCCTCGCTCATTTATATTTCCCTTTCATCACATGATTCTATTTCCTGTCTCTCCGCCCCACACTCTTTCATCCTTTTCTCCTCTCCTCCCCCCTCTCATCATCATCATCAGCATCATCAGCATCATCATCATCATCATCATCATCACCATCCTCCCACCATTATCCCCTCCCTCTTTTCCCGTTCTGTCCTCAAGTCTTTCCTAAAGTCCACTCCTCTACCCTCTCCATTATATCCATCTCTCTGCCTTTCTTTCACCCTCTGCGCTCTTTCTCTCTCCTCTCCACCTCTCATCTCATCCTCTCTACCTTTTTTTTCCCTCTGCTCTCCTCTCCTCTCCTTCCCTCCCTCCCTCATCTTCCCTCCATACTCCACAAGTCTCCATGGTCACTGTTGTCACGGCAGCAGCAGCAAGCAGCTCTGTATGTAAAACCAGGAGCGGCACAATGAATGTGAACACGTAGCAGAGTGAGATTCGCACATGCACGCCCACACACATGTACACACACACACACACACACACACATGCACGCCCCCACAGGCGCAGAGACAGGCACACGCACGTCCAGAATATCTGCTCATGACACAAATGAAATGAGAATAATGAAAACATCAAACAATTAGAAAGGCAAACACACACCAACACACACAGTCACAGATAATTATATTATTTGCCGGCCATTCCATTCATTACTTGTTGATGAAATTGCCTGGAATTAACCAAGATATTTGAGGATGTTGCATCTTGTTATCCTAAATCTACCTTCACACACTAATGTACTTAGGATCACATAAACACCCTACTTGTATAGAATGCTGCTGTATCTTGTTGTGATTCAGGCACATTTTTCACACAACTACCCGGTAGGAAACGGCCACCATTGTCATGAGTCCAAACTGTGTGAGGCGGTTCAAAGTGCACATGAACCAAGCTTGTTCAAAGACCCGTTTCCAAAGGGCTGTAACATCGGCCAACTTTGAAATGGGATAATTAGCTTATGATGAGAAATGCAAATTAAAGCAATCAGATCAACCCATTCTACGAATGGAGGTCTTTTAGTTAATTGGATGATTCAGTTGAATTAAGAATTGTTATTAGAGTTGCAAGTAAATAACTTAATCTTACTGAAAAACTTCAGGGGACCCTGAAGCCCTCTGGTGCCTAATTATGAAAAATGATAAGCGATCAGTGTAGTGAGTTAGTATGTATGTAGCGCTTTGGAGCTGGGGAACAACAAAGGGCCTTCTCTTCCCATGGCTTTAGTCTGCCATAGGCCTTTAGATGCATCAACAAGGACCCTGCATTCTGCACACAGAGGTGGAAGGTGTGAAACTATATGTTTCTCTATGTGCTAAGTATATGCTTTTAAATGTGTGTGTGTGTGTGTGTGTGTGTGTGTGTGTGTGTGTGTGTGTGTGTGTGTGTGTGTGTGTGTGTGTGTGTGTGTGTGTGTGTGTGTGTGTGTGTGTGTGTGTGTGTGTGTGTGTGTTAGAAAAAGTTAGAAAAAATACACAATTTGTCCAAAAGACCTCTTTTGACCCAATGTTGAGCCTGAGTCATATCACGCAGAGTGCACATGGTACAGACCTAGAGCTGCCTTCAGCAGAGGGAAGAGATAATCTATTCAGCTCAGGATCGTTTAAGGGATCTTTCAGGGGAAAGGGTACAAAGAGCTCCGGGAAATATGACAGATATAAAACTACAGTGTTCAGAGAAAGAGCCTTAAAGGACAAATCCGGTGTAAAATGGATCTGGGATATGTTTAAGATGATAACGAGTTGGAATGTTCATTTGGGAGCAAAAAAGCGCGGATAGACACATTCTTAAGTTGGCTGTTTTTAGCAGATTCTACCAAAACACTTTAAACTTGGAACGATGGGGGCATTTGTTATGGTAAAAACTAAATCGCTATTTTAAAACACTTTAAAGGGTAGAAGTAGCCCGACACTTATAGTAGTATAATAAGGGTCTTAACATATAAAACGAGGCATGTGTGTATAAAATGTCCTTTTTAATAAACAATCTGTACACTGACAAAGTTATCAATGCCTCGTTTTATATGTTAAGACCCTTATAAACATATCCCAAATCCATTTTACACCGGATTTCTCCTTTAAGGTTGTGCATAGGTCCCCACAGGCACCATACACATGAGCACATCTCGGTCACCTAGGTCAGAGGTCATGGCCTTTAGCCAGTGGCCCGTGTGTGTGTGTGTTTATGTGTGTGTGTGTGTGTGTGTGTGTGTGTGTGTGTGTGTGTGTGTGTGTGTGTGTGTGTGTGTGTGTGTGTGTGTGTGTGTGTGTGTGTGTGTGTGTGTGTGTGTGTGTGTGTGTGACTAAGGCAAACACAGAAGCCCAACATAACAGCATAAGGAGATTGAGCATGTAGCCTCTGTTGACTTTTACAAGGACATCCGATGCATTTACGCACGACTCAGCACAGTGCACATCATCTCCCCATATGGATATGGGTACACAAACACACACACACAAACACAAAGTCAGGCACACACTAACACACTCACGAGTGTACTAGAAGGACACGTGGACAGTACATGAGGACAGGGTGTGAAACATCATGACAAATTCAACCTGTAACAACAGAACATTAACTGCCGTTCACTCTATCCATCAATACATCCCCCCCCCTCTCTCTCTCTCTCTCTCTCTCTCTCTCTCTCTCTCTCTCTCTCTCTCTCTCTCTCTCTCTCTCTCTCTCTCTCTCTCCCCCCCCCCTCCCTCTCTACTTTTCTCCCTATCCCTCTGTCTCTCTATCTCTCTCTCAGCCAACACTCCATCTGTTCTTAAATCAGTCATTCTTACTCTGTCTAGCAAGTTCTGCCTGCAAACAAAAGGAGTTTGTTGCACACAGACAACAATGCAAAAAAATATTCACGTCGAAGGAAATCATGACTGTAATATACCAAATCAATAAATTACAAATGCTTACATGAATAAAACTCACAGTTCAATACTTTGAACATCGTTTACAATGATGCAACCGCTTTAGGTCATGACTAGTGCCTTATATGTTGCTCTGATCATGGTTATGAAAAATATGCACCTGCTTGTGTAAGGATCAGCTAGGGGTGAGAGTTCAGAAGGTCGAACTGCTACCTGCTCTACCCCCTGAGTGTTTGTGTGTGCGTGTGCGTGCGTGCGTGCGTGCGTGCGTGCGTGCGTGCGTGCGTGTGTGCGTGCGTGCGTGCGTGTGTGTGTGTGTGTGTAATAGTATTAGCTGAAGGGCTTGGAACCGACTAATTCAACAACCAGTCACACGCTGATTACAAACACAATCAGTTCATTATCTCTCTCTCTCTCTCTCTCTCTCTCTCTCTCTCTCTCTCTCTCTCTCTCTCTCTCTCTCTCTCGCTCTCGCTCTCTCTCTCTCTCTCTCTCTCTCTCTCTCTCTCTCTCTCTCTCTCTCTCTTTCTCCCTCTCCCTCTCCCTCTCCCTCTCTCTCTCTCTGATACACACCCAGTGGGCCACGCCCCCCTCACATGCTGGCTGCAGCTCAGCATGTCTCATTTCCTCTCTGCCCTAAACCCTTAATCCCTGCCGGAGCAGCCATAGGCCCAACCTGACTCCCTTTTCTGACAATCATAAACACACATGGATACACACACACACGCACATACAAGGACAAACACACACACACACACACACACACACACACACACACACACACACACACACACACACACACACACACACACACACACACACACACACACACACACACCTATCCAGAAGCGGTTATGATGTTTCAGCCGTTAGTTGTAACCGAACATTCAATACCACAAACATACCACAAACATACCGCACAGATTCAACGTTCCTCAGTCCGACATGAACATTAGATATAATATAGATACATAGATACAAATATATTGAGATATGTACTGTGTACAGACACTTTGTAGTATAGGCTACAGCCCTGTTTGTTGTCACAATGCTCTGAAGATCCAGTGTGCAGAGAGTTGTGGCAACTAGTGGTGAGGGTGCAGACTGTCTGTTTCTCAACACACATTCCGCAGATTTGCATAGTGGTAAACTACATTCATAGACATAAAGACACACAGTAGACAGTATGACTATGCTATATATAAAAAAAACTGCCCATGCGTACTCTCTAGAGCCGTTTGTCCATTCTGGGCTACTGTAGAAACGTGGCGGCCTCCATGGAAGAGGAACCGCTCCCTTTGTAGATCTAAAGGGACCCATGCGAAGGTAACTTAAACACAACAGTTCTTTTTTACGTGGGATGATACACTATTTTAACCATTGAATATTATATTCCATGTCTGCAAAGTCTGTTGGGCTGGAGGCTAGATGCCACTAAATATGACACTGCCCCTTTAATTGAGAGCCTCAGCTGTCGGTAGGTAAATGTGCTTAAGCGGTACACATCCAAACAAAGAGCGTAATCTTTGAGGACAACACTGCAGACTATTATCTAAGAGATAAGCGCTAGCACGACCACAAGCAGGAGAATCTAGTCTTTGGCTTTTAGGCCAAGACAGGAGCCTTGCCTTCTTAATCTGTATGTAGAAGATAGGTTACCAATCGGTCAAGTAAAACGATAAATAGTTCAACAAAAAACATCAATGTAACTTAACTGTTTGATGAGGACAGAATCCTCTTCTAATGTTTACCTCGGAAACTATGATGCATAACATAATCATCTGCTCTACATCTATTCAACATTACATATCCAATTGTTTTGTGGACTCCTTCTGCAAGGAAAGCAACAGTAGCACAATTCAATCCATCCTTTTGGGACCCAACCATGTATTTATGTAGGTTATTTTTCATTTTCATTGATTCTTATTAAGCCTTGAAATAATATATTGGCCACTTTTACAGATGCAACTTTAACCAAATACGGTACTATTAACGGTTATACAACCAGATGGTTGCTTGGTTGTTAAAAGCCAGACATTTGCTATTAAATCCTTGTTTGGTTTATTCAACGTCTTGCATGTAGCCCTAAATCTGCAATCTGCTGTTTTGACCAGCTGCCATGGTGTCGACCTCTGCTCACCCAGCATGATGGATGTTGTGATGGTGTGGCTGCAGGTGGTCTATATAGAGCAGGGGGGGGGGGGGGGACAGGTCCTTAATGCCACGGTTGCTGCCGCGGTAATTGTCGAGACATCAACCAAGACAGCTGAAGCCTGTTATGAAAACAAATCCAGCCCTTAACATCACTGACCAAGGGCATAAGAGATCACCTTGGTGATTGCATGTATTTTGTAAAAACAGAAAGTGGTAGACGCAAACTGGACTGATAGATGAGACTGATACAAATGATCAAGACGTTATAATGTCTGTCGGTGGCGAAACGTTGACTGAACTCACTCATGGGGGGTTGGCTCAGATTTGCATCACATGCAAGGACCATCCAGAGCAAAAACTCATTGGTCCGGATATCAATGTTCATCATTATAATGTGGTCGCCATGGCTACAGCTTGGTAATGGCAATCTCATGATTTAATTAACCCTTTTTGGACAGTATACTTCTCATTGTATTCGCATATATAGTATATGAGAATGCAAGTCAAATCGCTTTATTAATAAATTGCCCTGTATAAAACATAGGGCTAATCTGGATAAGATCCAACCCTACACCCTTTCCCAGCAGACAGCATGTTATATACACTGTGTGCCAGGGTAGGCTAGCTGAGGGCAGGAAGTGTGTTGCTGGGTGTTGCTGAGGATAGACTTGAGTTACAAGGCACATACGTCTTAGCTTCCATTCAGATTTATGCCACTCTGTTCCGTTGTGGGATTTGGTATTGCCTGATCAGCACTGGTGGTGCAGAGAGCAGTCAAAGGGCCAGTCATAAGTCTCCTAAGTTACCCGCCCGGCTTTATAGGATATTAATCATCTTCTCTCTGAGAGGTAGCAGCTTAGAGGAGCGAAAGGGAGCAGGAAGGGGGAGGGGGAGTAAGATAAACAGAGAAGAAGAAGAAGAAGAAGAAGAAGAAGAAGAAGAAGAAGAAGAAGAAGAAGAAGAAGAAGAAGAAGAAGAAGAAGAAGAAGAAGAAGAAGAAGAAGAAGAAGAAGAAGAAGAAGAAGAAGAGATGAAGACAGCACAAGAATAAAGAGATGGAAACTGATATATGAGTTTGGTGAGATTTTATCTTTGATTTCGCAACGTAACCATCCAACTCCTGTAGACGTAATTATATTTGGGTTGCAAGTTCAGGGCTTTACCCGCTATGCTCTCTCTCTCTCTCTCTCTCTCTCTCTCTCTCTCTATATATATATGTATATATATATATATATATATATATACATAAAATATCCCACCTGTGCCTGCCAGAACATGCACAAATCGATGCCATTTCATGTCCCACTCCAGTGACTTAACACGATAACCAGCCTCTTGTGAAGATAAGGGAGATTCTTCAAACAAAAACTCCCTGCACAGATTTCTCCATGAGCCCATAACCCTGTATACAGTGTATTTTTGTATCAATGTTATTTCAAAACAAAACTCAAAAAATGTAGGAGAAGACCATATAATGGACATACAAACCACTAATACGCTTGTATAGTCACTCCACAAAGGAGACGAGAGAAGTATGGTTGTTTATTCATATCCAGAAAGCAGATAAATGTTCCATTTAGATTTTAACATACATCATAAATTGTAGTGTGTCTACCATTTCTTTACAGGTAAGAATCATCCTGTTAGTATAAACGCACACAAAGGAAATATATCATCCACTATCGCTGGCTCATCCCAGTGATGGCTCCACTGAACACACACACACACACACACACACACACACACACACACACACACACACACACACACACACACACACACACACACACACACACACACACACACACACACACACACACACACACACACACAAACATACAAACGCGTTGCATGAATAATCCCCATCTGTTGAGGGTGCATGCTTTGTGAGTTTGTGTTTCTGGTTATTGCTCTCGCTCAAACATATAGAAGCACTCCTTGTTCTGCAGACAAACACAGAGACACACACAAAGACACACACGCACACTGACTGATCAACTCCCCCCCCCAAACAAGCTACCTGCAGCCACACCATCACAATCAATTTTTGAAACCTCTTAGACCGATTTTCATTAAATCTGAATTTTTGGACTGATCTAAAAGTAAAGTTTTTAGCCGTTATTAGCAAATTAACTAATAAAGGGTGACCAATCATGTCTCGTCTCACCGTGACTCAACAAACAGCCCAAAAAATAATAGTGACTTGCTCCCCCTCAAAATGGCGACGTTTGAATGTCTGATCCCAGTCCGACAGCCCATGCGAACAATCATAGGCAGTTGAGTAGGAATCAAAGACGTCAATTTCAGTTTTGTATATTGGGGTCTTAAGCCCAGTGCTAAACTTAATTAACCCTAGCCCTGAAGCGGGGCCTGTACATTCCCCCTCCCACACAGCAACTCAGCAGTATCCCAGGGCTACTCACCAGTTCCTGGTTGGTAGAGTTGGAGTCATCTCCGGGGAAGGGGATGTATATGGCTAAGGCCACACAGTTGGCAAATATGGACAGTAATATAAAGATATCAAACGGTCTGCAGAGGGGAAAACTGTTAAGGAAGCCAGCGATCAACCAAGCACAAACAAAACATTTATGAAACATTTATGAAGTAAGGACATACTGCTCTTGAAGTTCAGAGCTCGTACTTGAAAAGTGTTATTTGAGAAGTATAGACCTACCATCAACATAATATATTCTCTATTTTTGTGAGAGGCATAAGCTGCGGCTTTAACAATATTGAATGATGAAACAGGGATGTTAAAGATACTAGGACGCCAATAAAAGAGCTTTCCACGTGAATTAACCACGCACGTCGTCGAATACAGACGGCTGTCTGAAAAAAAATAAAATTTTCTTTGTATGTTTTTCATACATAATTGGTCTTCTTCTTAAGTGAGGCATACATCAGGTGGCATCCCGGTGGGTCCTTTGATCGCCTTTCTTTCCTCAGTGCTAGAAAGGTAAACGTTACGTTTTTTGTTGACTGTAGATATGCAGCATACAAAGCTGTTGCTAATGAGACATTGTGTAGTTGGAATCTTTTCATGTCTAGACATTTCCATCATATTCGTCTGGGCGGTAATTCGTTGTTGTAAGCCCCCCAATTGATTATTTTATTTGGTTTGGTAAAATGATTTGGATCAAAAGCTCATATTCATTTTGGTGTTTCTGAACTTGAGTACAATCCTCTTACGTCCTCAACAGGGACATCCCATGTAAGAACATGCTAACCTAATGGATGTTGATCATTGTTTTGAGGACACAGCAGAGCAGGCCTGGGACTTACCGAGTATCAAATGAACGATTATCGCCACATGGAAACATTCAGCCGTTCATCTTCTTCACTCGGCCATCATAGCCGAGTCGGTCGGAATCATTGATCTGTTCCATCCAACAATCCATCCGTTCCTCCATCACCCCACTAATCTGTCCATAAATCTGTCCACCTTTCGATTCATCCTTCACTCAGACATATCCCATCCATCTCTGAAGACAATGTTTCCCTAATCCAAAGGGCAGACCCATTTCACCCAGGGAAGCGGAATTACCATTCATTCATTAAATGTCCTCATCAGGACATCCATTCAACTATGCATCCATCTATTTAAGTATCCTGTGAAATTAAAACTCATTCTGCACCCACTCACTAAGCCATCCACTCATCGCACCGCTTTGCATACATTCGTTTATAATCCGGTCAAGCCTCCAGCGCACCATCTCTTAATACTTTTATCCTTGCGATCCGACCAGGGCCTGCAAGGCTACATATTGAATTTGAGCGATATAACAACATCACTTCACGTGACTTGAAAACATTGCTCGGTCCCTTATCAATGACATGCCACTGCACACATTTAACTTAAACATACTTATCGGTTTAAGTTAGGCTTTGGTTTTGGTATTCAATTCTATGAAACTTTAGTATTGAGTTTGTCAACTGTATTGGAGTTGTAGTTCCTATTTGTAGCCCCTCTGCGCCCCCCCCCACGCCCCCACTCGGTCCAGTCATGAAAAGGATACTTCCACTCCACCAGGCTGATGCAGGCCCTGCGTACCGGGTTGTTGAGTGTGAGGCAGAACAGCGCTCTGGGCGGCCGGCTGTTTGTGGAGCCTCCCTGCTTCTTGCTCTTGGCGTACTGCTGCCTCTTCCTCTGGGACAGCAGGCCCGCCGGCGCCACTGCCGAGCCGGACGCCCCCCCGCCCCCGCCGGCCAGGGGCCCCGGGGGCCCGGGGCTCATCGTGTCCTCTGACCCGGCCGCCTCGCCCTGGGCTTGGCGGGCGGCGGTGATGGCGGCGTGCCAGGCGAGAACCGGGTTGACGCCGGACTCTGTCGTTCGGGCCCCCGGGCCCCCGGAGCCGCTGAAGCCCGCCACCGTGAGGCCCCGCCCCGCGCTGTTGGTCCTGAGCAGGCCCAGAGCGGAGCCCACGGGTTTGCCGGCGCTGGCTGGCGGCTGGGGGGGGCCCTGGGGCTGGGAGAGCCCCGGGAGGAGGGAGGGCCCCTGGGGCCCGTAGGACGGGCTCTCTGACCACAGTGCTGCGGAGGTGTCGCCAGAGTGAGGGGCCCTGGTACTGCTGGCATACTGCGCCCCTGTGGGGGGGAGAGAGAGAGAGAGAGAGAGAGAGAGAGAGAGAGAGGTGGAGGAGAGGGAGAGAGAGAGAGAGAGACTTGTGGTTGAATTTGTGGGTTCCAAGCCCTTCAGCTAATGCTATTACACACACACACACACACACACACACACACACACACACACACACACACACACACACACACACACACACACACACACACACACACACACACACACACACACACACAAGACATGAATGACTGGGAGCAAGGGAACCGAGAGAGGTGTTCAGGTGTTCAGATACAGCCGTCAAACGGTGACAGTGACGGACAGATAAAGATACGGAGAAGAATAGATGTGATGGACCGAGAAGAGAGAAGGAAATCAGTTTAGAGGGAACAGGTGTTTCAACAAACCAGGGGCTGTATTGCCAGGGTGCATGGAGGGAGAGGGGGAGTGTAGTGTTTGTGTGTGTGGATTGTGGGGGGGGAGGTCGTTAAAATCAATGCAAACCTGCAAAGGGAGAGTGCCCTTGACACTGCAACTCTGTTAACGAACCAGATTCATTTTATTTAATCAATTTGTGCAAGTGAACAAACGAGTGACATAGTAAATGGGGGAGGGGGAGGGGGACTACAGAAAATATAGTAATGATTGCGTTTGCATTTTGATTTTTGAAATGCTTATTGTTATAATTAAAGCTTGATAATAGCAAAATAACTCTTAAACTACTACGCTTGCTTGAGTTCCGATCCAATTCCAGGTCTACATATAGTCAGTCGCACATCTGCCCCAAGCTACTACCTTGTATATTGTAACTGCTTTATTATGGAATGCGTTGTATTATGCCTATCATAACCTAGGCCTATAGGGAAATGGGTTATGATATAATTATTAAAGAAATAATATTCAAACACTGCGATATAATTACAAAGATCCGATAGCAAATTGTATTTCAACAAAGATTCAAATTTAAAACCACCATTGACTAATTTCCAATTTAATTATATTATAGCAGCAGCCAGGACCGCCATCACTCATAGTCTACATTTACCAGAAAAACATTTAGAAAAAAGTGACATTGTGACGCCGCAAGTGAAAAGAGGACAAAACACTCAACATATAAGATGAATGACCAAAACTATCGCGGCTATCGACTCCCTGCCGGCGGAGCGCTCGGTGGATACCCGCTCCTTCTCCTTCTCCGTCTCAGCGCATCGCGTACGGATCTCAACGTTACCTCCACACTGCTCATCTGCTTCTGACATCCTCGAATCCACATTGAAAATCCTGTTTTAAATCGCTAACTCGTCGTTGAAAAAACATCCAAGGGTGCCGTCAAAAAAAAAAGTGGGAGCCTGCCTTCGAACTCTTAACTGGCGTTTATTCCGCGCACAATGCCCGAGAGACGAGCCAGAGACTCGGCCTCATCCGGGTGCTGCCTCCTCGAGTCACACAACAGGTCCGCACGCGCGCTGTCCTCGAGCTCCACAAACAAAGTTGGAGGGCTGGGGGACTTTTCGCGCCGCCGTGTACCGTGTAATGACGCTCCAGAACCACGCCGACTGGAGTAAACAATCTTTTCTCAATTGGTTGATTATTTGGTCTGTGGTTGTATTTCGGTTTTCGACTAGGCCTATAGAACTGTATTGTCTGCTATAAATGCTTTGGTAATATAAATTAATTAAACAACGCTATGGGCTGCGATTCAATCTGCCTACACGAAATGCGAGGTGAAAGGACCTAGCAGATTTCTGTCCTTTTCCTTAATAAATGAAAAACAAGAACTAAAGGCATCCAACAAATCAGTTTGGCAAGATGGACGGGATGTTTTGAGAAACACAAAAAATAAATACCCTACCTAACAACTCACTAACTAATTAGGAACGTAATAATAATATATCCTATAATAAAATAACCCTAATAGGCCTACTGTCTGATTAGACATAGGCCTAATTAATCGGCCATTAAGGCCATCTCACGAGCAATCATATGATCCCAAATTGAGTTATAAGCAGCAATAGGAACTGAAATACACACATAAGGCCTACTTTTGTACAAGGACAGACAACTAAGCCAATGACAAATCAGGCAAGATTTTGGCTGGCTATATCTGGGAAAAAATAGATCACTTTCTGCACTTCAATAATTGGTTCTTTAGTGTGTAGTGGTCGTATATATTGCTTTAATGAGAAAAATCGATCCCAGACCGACAACTTACCGCGCCGGGATCGACCCCGTATAATGAACTGCATTTTGTCACCTGGGGGTTCTCTTCTTGGGCCTCATGTTGTCCTTTTCTGCCCTCACTGTGCAGCGAATGAACAGGAAATGAATTGTAGGTTGCTGTAGAAAGGTTAGCGGTGATTGGATTACCTGTGTCCATAGAGGATCACAGTTGACGGTAGCAGGTAATCCTGCAATTATAATCCCCGCGGCACTGTCACTGCAATCAGGTGGCAGACATTGGGACCTCAACTGCTTCCAAAATGTAACAGTCTTATTATTAATGACCATTAGGATACAAGTCACACAACAGATTGTTTGTGGTAGAAATGACTCTTTTTTTAAAATGTTATTATTACTTTTACAATATGAGGCGTTTAAGAAGGGAGTCTCTCCTTTTATGTAAATGTTACTTAAACTTTTAATTTGGTTTGAAAGTAAATTGATAAAAGAAAAGACAAAATACAATAACTTGAAACTGATATATTTTTGTTTACGCACTTTAGATATCTTTAGTCAGACAGCAAAAGCTGGGACCGTCAAATATACTTGTTTTATTTTTCTCAAATCATTCTAAGTAAGCCAATATTTAGATATATAATATCATGCCCGTGCTCCACAATAAATCACGATTTATATTAATCTTTGAGGAATAAAAATTATGGGGAACCATTTTTTAACGCCATGTTTCTGCGGAGCGTAGAATTTAAGTGCTCGCCAGAAATAGGTCCGTGTGGGAGCAATAAACAAGAACTCAAGATGGAGCCCTCTAAAGCTGGACATCTTATGAGCTTGGCAGCTCTGCAGAGACAAGATCCGTACATAAACAACCTTCTAGATGTTACCGGCCAGGTAGCATTATACAATTTCAATTCCAAAGCAAACGAATGGGTAAGTAATTGAACTCCTCGTCGGTTCAACATGACCGCTGTTGCTCGCAAAGCTAATACATTCAACAATAACAAAACGTCTGCAATAAGCGTGCCTGTACTTGGTTATCTATGATCATATGAACGTTTAACACATTATATAACACGTGATGGTGGTGATGGTCGTTGTTAAATTAATCACCATATTGGGCTATGTTAACACTACTACTTAAAAGAACGCCGTGAGGAATTTGTTGTTATTATCCATCATGACAAACATTTTGTGTTTCAGGAGAAGACAGAAATCGAGGGCACCTTATTTGTATATTCTAGGTAAGAAACGTAGGCTACTAGTGAATGATTCCCAGACGATGCTCTCCGATTAATTCGTTTTGTTATATGATATAAGCTGTGTTTACATGGCTCTATCGTGATCTCTTGACGTGCCACCGCACACGTGTCGTAGGCCGTACATCTTGTCAAAAAACATCGGATTTATATTCACCTTAACCACCCATTGATGTTTTCGTAAAGCAATAACCCGAGTTATATCGGATTATTTAAAAGATTACGTCGCATGTTCTTCAATCAAAGTTATTTTCAGGACTGCCACTGTTTTTCGAATGAATAAACGATGCATGCGTTTCAAGTTTCAAGTTTCATGTTCAATTTATAATTTTAGATATAGGAGGAACTATGACATTCCGACTAGTTTGTTGTCTGTTCTGTACAAAGGTTGCCTCTTTAAAGTGTAAACATAGAACAACCAAATTATATACAAATTAATAGGATACATACATACTAGAATGTTTTTTGTTATTATTGATTATACAACTATCAGAGCTGATTTGTCAGACAAAGCCGTCCCCTCCCCCACACATTCACCCTCTTTACCCGCTACCAAAGTGTCAAAGGGGTTCTTGGTAGTGGTTAACAAGTAAGTTAGAAAATACGGCAAATGGGGCTGCTCAGCTCATCACACAGTGAGTGGATGATGCCGATGATGATGTTCACCACCCCTAGGTCTGCCTTGCCTCGCCACGGCTTCACCATCATGAACCGTCTGAGCGCAGAGAACCTGGTGGAACCTATCAACAAGGACCTGGAGTTCCAGTTACAGGACCCCTTCCTGCTCTACAGGAATGCCAACTGTGAGTACACACCATATCGGTCTGTCAATCTGTGTTTTTTCCTTTTTAAATATCTGCGGTCTGTGTTTTTGTTTGTTTACCTATAGCCCTCCATTGGGGGCACAATGTCTTGCAGTCATTATCTTACTGTTATGCAGTAATTATTCAGCTGAAAGTTTTAAAGAGGCTTTTAATGTATTAATCATTGTGGTGTGCTGGATTGGATTGCTAAACTGTAGCAAGTGGTTGAGCTATTTTTAACCTGGCTGGTTCATAAGAATTTTTGGAATTTGTGAAACATAACAGCAAGATCTGTCTGCTCCGCGCAGTCTGAAGTGTTTAGGAGTAAAAGCAGGGTGCTGTAGCACCTTCCCGCCCCCTTCGAAACTCCAAGCCAAATTTATGTCGCTGTTAATGTAGTACTTCGTTGTCCCAGTGTAAACGACAGTAAAAGCCCTGCTTCTGCGGCTCAAACAGCGGTGCAGTCTGTTAGGAGTTGAACCCCATGCTTCCGACTAAGTGGCTATTATTTGTGTATGAAACACTATTATATTTGCGGCACTGCAATATATTTACTTTTGTGAGACCTTCAATCTTGTGTGTGTGCGTGCGTGCGTGCGTGCGTGCGTGCGTGCGTGCGTGCGTGCGTGCGTGCGTGCGTGCGTGCGTGCGTGCGTGTGCGCACGACAGAACAAGCCACAGTGTTCTTGCATTTCGAAGAAAACCATGATTCTCTCCAGAGACTTTTGCTATCCCATTAGAATGGATAGGGATGCTGTTCACTGTAATGTTCGAACAAATGCAGTCCAACACAATGTCCTTTAGACTTTCTGTTTAGACAATGACAAGAGCTGAGTTACTCAACATCAAACATACACTCATGTCATGGGTGTCCTGTAAACCAGCTTATTTTTAGAGAAATATTTAAAATTCTTCCCTTACCTTCATGTGACCGTAATAAAAGGCATGTCAAAAAAGTCGCTAACAATGACCTTATAAAGTGTATAATGTCTAAACATTTATTCCCCTAGCTTTTATAGTGTCGTTTTTGTGGCTCAAATTAAGGAAAATAAATGTGCCTGCAGTTAATCGTAAATCATGCCATTGGCCCTGCGCTGCGTGTTCACTGCACACAAATCACGTCTAGGAAAATATATTTCTAGTACACTGAGTGCGGTTTGTGCTAATGCTGGTAACGCAATGTTCTAACCGGTCAAACAGATACAAACCTAAAACAGAAACCATGCCCGGCGCCATGGACATGTTCAACCAAACATTGTAGGTGCCGGCGAATTGTTAACCTCACTCCCCAGTATTTGTTTTTGTTACACAAACGGTATACACATTGTGTGTGGCTCTTCAGCAGCACGTGGCCAAGAGCCATTCAACGTACCTCTGAAAGCCCCTTGCAGACATCTCCGCAGGCTCCTCTTGAAGACCTCTCTGCCCCGCTGCCGCAGGTCGGTCTGGGGCTGCCCGGCCAGGCCGATCAGGAAGATCTCCTCAGAGCGGTCATCTCCCACCATGACCTCAGGCTGTCCGGCCACTCTCACTTTCTCTCTCTCTCACACGCACACAGTCACAATTTAGGCTCAAGCGTGTCCACACTTCAGTGGCTTGGCATCAAAGCGGTCTCACCAGACTGGACTCTCTTGCGGAGGTCATCGGAAGATCAACTTCCACTATTGCTTGATCAGTTAAATGTTTTCTGCCCCTTCCCCTGGGCTATGTGCTGTCAGTCGCCGGCAGCGCCTGGTAACTTGTTCCTGAGTTGAGCTATTCGTCGAGACTGAGAACGTAGAAGCCAAGGCATTCCCCAGTCAGATATGAAGGAAGTAGCTGACACTGCTTCCCCCCAGGCAGTCGATGAGCAGTCTGAACAGCAGCTTCATCAGGGCCACAAATAAGGAGTGGGACTGTCTCCCCAGCTGCTTGCTGATGAGAAACACAAGCAGGGCCAGGGACAACGTCAGAGAAGACTGCTCGCCGTTCGGGCTGGCTTTACCCATCAGTCTGGCGGGAACGTTAGTCATCATCTTCCACCCGAGGTGTGTGCGATCCAAAAGAAGCTTCTTAAGTAAGGTAAAGGTCTTCGGTAGCGCAGAGGTGCTAGGTGCTGTGGCACACTGGCTTTGTAAGTGTTTCAACTCAAGCGGTTGTTTTGACCTACCTTGGTGTAGGTCGTGCAGATCACATGTTTCAATGTTTCTCTGGCCTCTGTGCTAAACCTCAGCAGTAAAGATGAACCCTTGTTGCGGCCAGTCTATCTCGTCTTATTAGCTGTGGATATCCAGGGCTGTTGAGGTGGAGCCTGACTGCTCCTCTGAGAATGCGCGCTTTCTCCTCCTCCGACATCAACTGAATCAAATTCTATAGAGACTGTCTTTCAGAATCCCTATTTAGTTGTGATTGTTAGTGTCGCTCTGTAGCTACAGACGAGGAAGGTGGAAAGAATGCTCCGAAAGACTTCTGCTTACTGTTTATGCACAGGACACAGTCTGTGTGTCCACAAACAGACACACAGATGCAGATGCACACAATCATGAACACACCTGTTTACACCCCACCCTGATTCCCTATTGGTTTCCCCGGCCTCTGGTGCCAAACAGCTAGGTTGCCAGGCAACCTCACCTGCTCGGGGGACTCAGAGTACATGGGGGGGTTTTCTGCAAATAAACATACACCAGACAAGATGGCCACAATTCATCCATTGAAGGTTGAGCTCGTGTGGATTAAATCCCTCGCACCAGAACTCTCCAATATGGCTTTACTTGTTTTGATGTGTTTTGTTTGTATTTTGCTTGCAAGATTTGTTGTATGCAGTTAGTAGGCAGAAAGAACCTTGAATCTACGTTATATACTATATGTTCTTCAGTGAAGTATGTGCTGGGGCCACCGTTATCTACAGTATAAATACATATTTGTAAAATATGAATGGGTGAAGATAATTAGACAAAGTGTCTCTCTGAAAATGAGAGATTACGATTTTTAATTTTTATTCATTTGTTGATTCACATTTGCTTTCTTTGCCTGTTTCTTTTCTTTTTTTTTTCGCTGCAGTGGGAATTTACAGTATCTGGTTTTACGACAAAAGCGACTGTCAACGTATCGCACAGCTCATGGTCAAGTAAGTATCAGCGGATGTCGTACTCTGCAGGACGTGTCGCAGTCCGCCTTCTGTATGAAATGAAGGTCCCCTGACCAGTGCCCCATCCTACCCGTAGGATTGTGAAACTGGAAGCGGACTACGCTCAGAGCCAATCACCGGGAGGCCCGAGACCTGGGAAGACCAATGGGGTCGCAGAGCCGCGGCCCATCGACATCCTGGAGCTGCTGAGCAAAGCCAAAGAGGAGTACCACAAAGTAAGGGAAGCACACCAGACGTTGGCGAGGTTAACGGGAACACTCCACAGACACGCATGCACACACAGAAAAATATCCCAGGAAAGATTAGGATTAAATAGTGTGTGTGTGTGTGCGTGTGTTCCCGTCTGTCCATCATGCACGGATCAGCCAATGTTTCCTAACATTTTTCTAATCTATGTCTGACATGTGCAAGGGCCAGAACTGCCATGTATCGTTGCAATGCAAAACGCAATGTCAACATCACTCCATCCATCCCTAATTATTACGACTATATCTTGTCTGTTTTGTAGGCTCAACCAGGAGAGAGCATCACAGAGACTAAAACAATGCCAACTGTTGTCTCCAGTCCGCGGGCCCAAAGTGCACCACAACCTGATAAGGTAACGCACACAACTGTTTTTAGTTTGATTTATTGTTTTGCTCATGTTTATTTGTCATTGCTGTTGCTGTAATGTTCCTTGCTGTGAAACTCGTCGTCATGGAAACCTCAACGCCCAACAAGTGTAAATAAGGGTTTTAAATAGATGAGGTCACAGCCCGGCTGAGATAAATACATTATGAATTATGTATTTACTCTGGATCTAGTTCCATTTATAGACTTTATAATTGCATTATTATTCTGTTTCCCAGATTTCCCATATGATCACGAAGCAGATCACTGTGGAGGAACTCTTCGGTTCCTCTGTCTCCAAGGACCCCTCCCTGCCCGCCATGCCTGCCCAGAGTGTCACCCCTGGGGGTACTCCCTGCGAACCTGCCAGCCCCTCCGCCTCCTCTTACCTCCAAGGCCGGCACTATGCCCCACCGGACCCTCTACCCCCTCCCCACCTCCCTGCACCAGACCCCAGTACCGGCCAGCGGCAGCTGGTCCCCGGCCTACTCCCGGCCCCAGCCTCTTACGGCCTCCAGCCAGGCCCTGTGCGCCACCCAGTAGGCCCTGGGTCAGACACCCAGCCCCGCTGCTTAATCTCCCCGCTCATGGTGCTCCCGGTGGGGGTGGACCCTCGGCCCGCTGCCCCTGCTGCGACGGCACAGTCTTGTGCCCCGCAGGCCTACCTTGGACATGATGTACTGAGCACGCTCAAACCAGCGCTGCCCTCTGTGAATGCCGACATCCACAACAAGCCGGGGCTAGCGCCCAACTTTCTCCCTAGCAACTTGGTCCCGCCCCACAGCTTCCAGGAGTTACTAGGAAAGCCGCTTCTCCGGCCGGGAAAGGAAATGGAGGGCTTCAGTCAAGCGCCAAATCGGATCAAAGCGATGGCTGTAAGTTGGACCTTTTATAAGTGGTAATACTTACACTCTCTGTATTTCTATCAAATATATTTTAAACAGCCACTACATTAAATAGAGGCATAAATGCTGGTAGCCAACAGAAAGACCGTGGGGATAGTGAGACAGCATACGAAAGTGAAGTGGCCAGGCTGTTTGAATCATTAAAGTTTGGAACTCAACCTCTTGGCTTACTTGAGCATGACACCTTACCCCTCCTTGCTCTTTATTTACGTAGTTCGCTTTGGAGGTCTCTTTGGACAACCGCGTCTGCTCAATAGCAGTCAACGATAAATAAAAGACTGACCTCTGCTTCATTCCTCCCCCCGGTCCCCCAGGGCAGCCCAGTGAGTCAGCCGCTGGCCGGGTCGGGGCTGGGGCCCGGGCTGTCGGTGCTCCTCTCCCCCAGTGCCTTCCAGCATTCTCCCAGTAGCAAGCCCACCACGGACCACCCCAGGAGGTCCGCCTCGGCCTTGTCAGCGGCAGCCTCAACCGCCGCCTCCTCCTCCTCCTCCTCCACCACCACCACCCTCCCGCCCCCGCCGTCCACCTCTGATCTGTCCCCGGAGGCGTACCGGAGCGCCTGCAGCAAGGCGAAGCTACAGGAGACGCTGGTGCACCTCATTAAGGTACTGACGCGCTGCTTACGTAGCCAGCGGATAGCATTGAGTTATGTTGAGGCACTCTGCGTTGGAATGACTGGTTCCATCTCATTACTGACCCCTCTGGTCGTAAAGGGAACTGCAGCGTGATCGAGCATTCAGGGCACTGGGGGTGCGATCATACCAGCATTAATAATACGAATTAACTACACAATAAGAACTGATCATATGAAGGTAGTAGTTACTCATAAGTGGCTTTGCTGTGCCTATTAAGGGGCTTTGCTATGGCACTTAAGTGTTGGCAAGATGTAACACACCACAGCAGATGTGAAATGCAAGCCAGTCCGAGTCCGAAGCTCTTTCTGAGAGTGTGTGTGTGGTGATGGCTGGTTTGTCCTGTGTTCCTTGATTACTCAATGCACCACAGTTGTGCAGCCTCACATGGCGCCCCCAGAGTCTAGACAGTCTGACTCCGGCAAGATCAACCACACGCACTCCACAATGACCTAATGACGCATAAGAAGAACTGGGTGAGGCTAGCTCTTATTGATATACTGGGGCACTTGGTATATATAGTTGTATATGCTGTATATGAGCGTTTCCTTTTTTCCCCTTCCAAATCACCCTGGTTCAAATATAATATGCAGTAAATCAGCCCAAATGCTGTTCTACACAACAGAGAGGTCAAGAAAGTTCTATTTTTTTCAAGTGGAATTACAACCTGTTCATATATTGGCAAAGTGTATTGAAAGTATTGAAAGCCAAGTCAAAAGATGAAATCACAATGTAATAGGCAGAGTTATAGTTGCTGGGGCAACGGTTCCCAACATTAATGTTGAATACGGTTAAATCCATGCCTATTGGAGATGTGAAAGCCAATTGTGGCAATCGTTATGAGACAGCATTTGATCAGAGACGTGACTGAAAGGCACAATCTTCTAAAGGCAAAAGGTTTGAGGATGCTCAAATAACACTCCCTTTCATTTTCAGTTGATGCGTACATGCATTAGTTACATTGTCCTCTGTGATTTGTCCCGATGCAGACTGACCCCGCCTTCCTCAGCACCATCCACGAGGCCTACCGACAGAGCCTGGCCAAGGACTTCTCCAACATGGGGCTATAGCTCCACCCCCCCCTGTCAACATCAAGACTCTCCATGCTCCCACCCCATCTGAGGGACTGAGTACCTGCCCCCAAAGAGGACCCAGACTAGAGGCTTCTGGGGATTTGTTGTGGCCCAGAGGACCCAGAGAGCCTCCCGAGGACCTGGTTAGATTTGTGCCCTCTACTGCTTTCCAAGAGAGAGCCCTCTCCCTGTCCCTCTCCCTCTCCCTCCCTGTCCGTCATGTGATTCTGTACCACAGCTCTCCTGCTGTGAGGTGTTGGCCTGGAGACTATGTCAAACAAAATCCAAAATGTGGATTGTTCACCTACACCTGATCCTCGACAACCCACCACTGACAGAAACAACTTACTCTGTTCAACCTAATGAGTTCACCGTCACCCTTCAAACCGGCAGCTGCAGACCCTGACCCTGGCCATGACATCAGGTACAAGGCCATGACATCAAGTACAAGGCCTTGACACCATCAGCTTTGTGGCCGGGTACATTCGGGAGCTGTGATACTCTCTTGACTTGGGACCGTGAGGTCTCCAAGCAGTTTTCGTCAAGGGAGCTAGATGTGTAACTGCTTTGCCCGTGGCTCTCTCACTCTTTTCTTATTCCTCTGTATGTGTTGACAGGGCTGCCTTTACATGAACTGCCGATAGCCATTTGTTTCTGGGGAGGATGCCGATGCACTGAAGAGAGTACATGCCTGTTTGTCTCTTTTTTTTTTTCTTCTTTTATTAAAGTAGGTTAACCAAGGTGTACTATTGGATAGAGAAACTGACAAAGTCTTGTTGGACCAAGCACCTGCAGATCTCCACAAAGTATTTGTACTGTCGCTCTATAGCTGCGTAACAGCAACACAAATGTGGGTAAGAGCATGTAAGGTACTTACACTATGTTCATTCTTACACCTCTTGCTCACTCATTCTTTCTCTGTGTCTGCTATCTCTGTCTAAGCTGTGCTGTTTCCTCTCCACCAGATAATCTAAATCTTCCTAACCTCTGTCTGCCTTCTTATTTTGCTTGTCTCTCTCTCTCGGTCTTACCTCTCTTATGTCTCTTTCTCTCCTCTCTAATGTCTCTCCTCTCTTATGTGTCTCTGTCTGTCTCTCTCTCCTGTCCGTCTCTCCTGCTTTCGTTTTCCCTCCACCAGCTAACTTTACTCTTTTCTAATGCCATAGGAGAACATGTGCAATAGGTTTGTGATGTACATCGTCAGACCAGCATGTTGAGATCTCTAGGGACAGCGGCAAACTTGGTCCTCTGAGCTTCAAGCTGAGCCGATTTTCGTTTTAGTTTTTTTTGTGCAAAATAATGAATGACGAAAAATGCTGAGCTATAGTGTTTGTTGTCGTACATTTTGGGAGAACACTCAAAAAGAAACGTGTGGTTGATACACATCCATCTAATCATTCAGATCTATTTTCACTTTCAACCAATTCGTTCTGGGAAATTTCTTTCAGAATCCAAAGACAATGTAAGTGCCCGCAAAATACTTCAACTGCAGATTTGCTCAGATCAGCTAAATTCATCCAGGTTTTATTTAGTGTAAGCAAGTTGTTCAGAGATTAGATCAATTGAAATGATTTGGTGGCATTTGACCTGTTTTGCAGTAAAGACTACTGCAACATAACACAGCGTAGCACAACAGCGTAGCACAACAGCGTAGCACAACAGCGTAGCACAACAGCCACAACTGCTCCGTCTCCCTGTTGATGTTTTTCACTCTGATTGTCTGAAGAAGGCTTCGTAGAGCAATTGTGACCTTTTTGATCCACGTTTGCTGTGCATTTGAAGGATGTTCGTTTAATTTTCCAATCTTACACTTGCACATAATGGCACATACAGCGTAGCACATAACATGACCGGTAAACGATATGACTACTAAAACAAAAAACGTCTAAACGATATTACAAACGTTGCGGTGTTATAGCGTCTGCCTGGTGCTAGCAGCTAAGAGGGGGATCAGATAATGTTTTCCCCAACATTCAAGTCTTTTATAGTTCCTTGCATTCCAGATGGCAATATTAGTGTAAGATGGCTTCTTATTGGTTTGTTTTACGATGTTTTTGAATTTCTGACTTTATTAGTATTAATTGATTCATGTGTTCAACTATTTTTTTTCTTTTTAAGATTTGATTAAATGTTTTGTTGATGGGATTTAATTTAGTGTTTTATTTTGCAAGGCTTGGTCAAGATTGTTCAAACATTTCTCTATTGGGTCATTGAGATAGAATGTCTTGAACATTTAACGTGGACATACTAATATAAACTCTCAAACTATCATCCATTTCAGTTGGTCTACACCAACCTTTTTGAACCTGAGAGCTACTTCATGGGCACTGAGTCATACGGGGGGCACCCAGTTTGATACACCCTTCTGAAATAACAAATTTGCTCAGCTTGCCTTTAGTTATATATTATTATTAATGATGAATGATACTCATCTATGTGAAGACACTGATCATGTTAATGATTTCTCACAATAATTATCAACAATGACTTAAAAAAGGTGTGAAAGAGTTGTCCAAGAGTGAGTTGTGCTATGTTTAGAACAGGCCTGCGGGGGCCCTGGTGCCCGCGGGCACTGTGTTGGGGACCCCTGGTCTACACAAATGGGGATGTAATGCCTCTACGTTATTTTTAAAGGTGCAACAAGTTAATGGATGGCGAACTAAAAAATATTTTCAGAGAAAAGCTTGATTTATGTTGACAACATGGCAGGCCTTATTCAGATGATTACAAGAAAGGATCATTGAAATCTTGTGGTTACTTTAATATCAATATCAATTTTAAGGTTATTGCTTTTTTACACCTTGGTATAATGTATCTTATTGGCCAGAGTACGAAATGTATTTGGAAACTGTTCATGCATTCCATGTTTGTCACTATTCAATTTGGTTTGCTGTGACTATTTTGTGATATTAAATATACAAATTTGGCTTTGTTAAATACGGTACTTATAACGGTTACTCAAGTAGCTGTAGATATTCTTAATTCCTTTAAATCCACAAGATATCACTGCGCTTTAAGTAGATCGTACTAGCTCCTTCAACGCGACGATAATTAAATCAGTAAGGGCTAGCTCAGAGTTGCAATCGCCCTGTGCATGTGACACGTGCGAGATTTAGGGCACGTAGCAAGACTATCCCTCTGCAAATGCTATACTCGGCATCAACGACGAACAAATATAGGCCATTTTATTTACCTAGGCTGCAGTTCATATGCATCTTTCGCCTTTTACTAAAGATTTCATTGGAGAGGACTCGAGTGAGTACCAACAACTTTATTGATGATCTGCCGCAAGTTGGGGCCTTGTTTCCATGTTCAAGAAAAATAGCCTGGACCCAAAAGGTGTGAGCGGTGCTCTTTATTTGACTCCTCAGCAAAGTTTGTTTTACATCGGAAATTCAGTTGTGGCATGCATTATTTACTTCGCTGAAAGTAATGAAATGGGACGAAATACTTTTTTCTTTTCTGTCCACCAGATGGCAGTCAATGTGTACTTTTCATAGTAGACTTTTTGCTATTCCACACAATAAGTCATAACTGTTGACTAGCCTATCTATACAAAATCTTAAGTTATTCATCTATATGTTCAATTATGTGAACAACAACTTTGCATGAAGGAAGATTAAATGTCACCACACACATTTAGTTTACATGGCTAATATTTGCTCTACTAAAACATAAGTGAAACAGCTAACTTCCCACAGTGCTTTTCGAAACGGTAAATGTAATCTTTCAATTACATTTCCATTGGAACAATGTGTTAAACCAAATGTTTCAAGGCCAACTGTAATTTTAGCACTAGTGCTTAAGATTATTACTAAACTATTTAGTAGTTTGTTTGAAAACCCTTACTGAAAGTCTTAGGTGGGACAAACGCTGGACATTTGAACGCTGATGTCATCACTCAGGTTTCTCTTCAGATCGCATAAATCTTTCGCCTTTTACTAAAGATTTCCGTGGAGAGGAACAATATGAGTTTCAACCAATCTTGCTCTGCCGTAAGGTTGGGCTTTTTTTCCATGTTCAAGAAAAATAGCCTCCACCAATAAGGTGTGAGCGGTGCTCCATATTTGACTCGTCATCGGCTACTCACTGTGGCATGAATTGTTCACTTCACTGGAAGTAATGAAATGAGACGAAATAGTTGTTTTCTTCACTGTCCACCAATGTGTCCACCGAAGTGAATGTGCACTTTTCATATTACACTTTTTGCTATTCCACACAAGTCAAAACTGTGGACTAGCCTATCCATGCAGAACTCTTAAGTTATTCATCTGTATTTTCAATTATGTGAACAACTTTGCATGAAGGAAGATGTAATGTCACCACACACATTAAGTTTATATATATGGCTAATATTTGCTCTTCTAAAACATACGCGTGAAACAGCTAAACTACCCACAGTGCTTTGAGAAACGGTAAATGTCATCTTTCATTACATTTCCATTGGAACATTGTGTTAAACAAAATGTTTCAAGGCCAACTGTTGTTTTAGCTCTAGTGCTTAAGATTATTACTAAACTATTGAGTCGTTTGTTAGAAAACCCTTACTGAAGGTCTTAGGTGGGACAATCGGATGAAATGTGAACGCTGTTTCTCAGTAATACTCAGGTTTCTCTTCAGACCGCAGAGATCTTTCTCCTTTTACTAAAGATTTCCGTGGAGAGGAATAATATGAGTTTCAACCAATTTTTTGATGCTCTGCCGTAAGGTGGGGTATGGAAGCCCGTTTCCGCCACGTAAAAGAAAAAAAATGCAGGTCACAACTCATTATTTTCAGATAGTATCTCGTTATTTTGACATAGTATCTCATTATTTTGAGAGATAACTTCTCAACAGGACCAGACCAGTCATTGCAGTCGTCATAGAGACCGTCAGCCTTTAACTGGTCGAAATGGTCCATCCAGAACTGAGTAGGCCTACACTCACTCCGCAACGTAGCCTGCACCACCAGCGTTCAATACGTTGGTTCCCCGTGCTTGGACCTAGAGTGACAAAGTCTGGGGAAATGCCGTTTTCACTGCCGTGCATAAAACTATGCATTGCGGCAATGTGTGTGTTCTCCGTCCCGTGATCCAATCTCACTTTCAATGGGCGACCATGCTGCATCACTGAATCAATGAAATACCCCGCTATAAGACGTGGGTCGCTGTTAGTTGAGTGGGTGTTTAGCCAGATCATCTTTCGCGAGAACCCATCAATGCAACCACTGATGCATATCCCATACGGCTTCAATTTGTCATATCCATCTATGTGCCACACATAATTCGGGCCACGACTTGTATAGACTCTACGTCTCAGATGGTGCCGTGCACGGAGATCCACGCCACCACCATCCATTTGACGCAGCAAGAGACAAACGGTCTCTCTGTCCGTGATGATCCCTGCCATCCAACACTTCTGTTGCATCCACCTGTAGCCATGTTGTTGGCCAGAGGACTGTAATTTGGCGGTGTATGAAATCGGCTACTTCTCCGATGTCCGCCTTATTGCGTCTTCGCCACAGCCGATTCCTATGAAGCACTCTTTCTAGAGTTCTTTTACTAAGGTTTATGTTGTGCTCCATAGATAATCGAGCCAAAATGTCAGCATTTGTAGCCTGTACCTCCGTCTGAATTTTTTAATAATCGAGTTCATCATCTCCAGCTAATCTACTGTAATAATAGGCTATATTTAGCACCTATGGATAAGCTACAATTAGGCTACAATGACTGGTCTGGTCCTGTTGAGAAGTTATCTCAAAATAATGAGATAGTATCTCAAAATAATGAGATACTATGTCAAAATAACGAGATACTATGTCAAAATAGCGAGATACTATCTCAAAATAACGAGATACTATCTCAAAATAATGAGTTGTGACCTGCATTTTTTTTCTTTTACGTGGCGGAAACGGGCTTCTATAGTGGGGCTTTCTTTCCATGTTCAAGAAATATTGCCTGGACCCAAAAGGTGTGAGCGGTGCTGTTTTATTTGAGTCCTCAGGAAAGTGTTTAACATCGGTATTTCAGTCGTGGCCTGTGGTTCACTGAAAGAAATGAAATGATACGAAATACTTTTCTCTTCTCTGTCCACCAGATGGCAGTCAATGTGCACTTTTCATATTACACTTTTTGCTATTCCACACAAGTCAAAACTGTGGACTAGCCTATCCATACAAAACTCATGTTATTCAACTATATGTTCAATTATGTGAACAACAACTTTGCATGAAGGAAGATTTAATGTCACCACACATATTTAGTAGGCCTATATATGGCTGATATTTGCTGTTCTAAAACATAGCCTACACGTGAAACAGCTAACTACCCACAGTGCTTTGCGAAACGGTAAATGTAATCTTTCATTACATTTCAAGGCCAACTGGAGTTTTAGCTCTAGTGCTTAAGATTATTACTAAACTATTGAGTCGTTTGTTAGAAAACCCTTACTGAACGTCTTAGTTGGGACAATCGGATGGAATCTGAACGCCGTTTCACAGTAATTCTCAGGTTTCTCTTCAGATCGCACAAATCTTTCGCCTTTTACTAAAGATTTCCGTGGAGAGGAACAATATGAATTTCAACCATTTTTTTGGATGCTCTGCTGTAAGGTGGGGCTCTCTTTCCTTGTCTAATTCAAATCCTCCGGACACAAATTTTAGTTTTACTTTTTAATCATTTGACTAGTCATTGGTGTATAAAGTACTCAAAAGCCATACTTAAGTAAAAGTACAGATACCTTACTGGAAAATTACTTAAGTAAAAGTAAAAGTCACCTTTTAGAATAGTACTTAAGTAAAAGTATTAAAGTATCTGATCTTTACTGTACTTAAGTATCAAAAGTACTTTTCTGATATTAAATGTACTTAAGTACTGAAAGTAAAAGTACAAGTAACTGCTGTTAATAAAAAAGCAAAGGGTCAGAATTTTGAGAATAAGTAAGGAATAATCACCGAGAGGCCGGGCAATAAACAGTTTGATATGCCCACCTCGTGGACGGCTTACCGCCCGAGACGAAGTCGAGGGCGGTAACCTTCCGCGAGCCGGGCATATCAAACGGTTTATTGCCCTGCCTTGACGTGATTATTCCGTTTATTCTACTTCGCGCCGGCCAACATAATAAAACAATTCAAATACTTTAATAATTAGCCTTTTTATTATTCGTATTGCATGCTTATTAAATGTATGCTCTGTTTAAGTTCATCTCCCTCGAAAAGTAGTTCCCTTTAGAACTACGGTGAATAACGTTAGCTCAACTGTAGGTAACGCGTTTCTATAGCAACCACACAAGGCTGGATCTGATCTCACTAGTTTAACAACGTTGTTACATTCGTATCAAGTCAGCTTTAATGACGATCGATCAAACATGCACTCCTTGGTTTATTTTTACAACGGACCTCATGTTTGAAATGTATGTGATAGAAAACGATACAAGCGGCGTATTGATCTACTGTGCTCAGTCAGCAGCAAGTAGAGTGTGAAGTGTATAAGATAGTGTTGTAATACTGCGTGTACAAACCAGCCTGATACAAATAGTAGAATTTTGATAGCCCTTGCCCTCGTCCTAGCCATGCATTTGTGTGTTGACAGTCGTAGGAGTTTTGATCGACGTAGCAACAGTAACTAAGCAAGGGGGCTTTGCGAACGTGCGCTGGGACAGCTGATTCGCCAAACAGGCTCGCAGTCTGTGTTCTACCACAGTCCCCGACGTTATTCTCATATCTCTCATGATTCTTTTTTTTTTTTCTAAAGATGAGTTGATTTTGTAACGAGTAACGAAGGTTTCAAGCGAAATGTAGCGGAGTAAAAGTATCCGTTTTCTTCGCAAAATGTAGCGAAGTAAAAGTAAAAGTACAGAGAAATATAAGTAGTAAAGTAAAGTACAAATATCCAAAAAAACTACTTAAGTACAGTAACGAAGTATTTCTACTTCGCTACTATACAACACTGTTAAAGTGTGTATTCCATTGCTAATTCCGCCCGACAGTTGAGGTATCAATGAATCGCTTCCCTGAAAGCACTAAAGGAGACGAAATATTTTCTATCCACCAGTAGTGGTGGCGAGACGATGCCTCATGAAACGTCAAAGCCTCGCAGCCAGGTGAACCATCAAAGTGGTTCGACCTCGAAGCTTCAAATGAGTACGCTAGGGACACCTAGTGGTGAATGAAATTATAGTGAAAGAAAGAGTTTCCTGTGACGATGTGATGTTTGCTTCGTACAACATCAAAACGTTAAAGAATTAAAGTCATTTCAGTTATACGTGTGAGTGTGCCGTTCATAAATATCTCCCGAGCTCATGGTAGAGAACAAATCATTTGACAAAGGTTTTAAGTCATCCCGGGCAAAATAGATTGTCTTATAACTACAGTAGCCTAGCCTACTAATAATTGTAATAATAAAACTGCATGATGACTGAGAACGAGTGTGATTAATTACATAGCCATAAAAGTGATCTTGGAACTGGGTAGGGTCTTCTTTTTGTAAAAATGTGCCAATTGTGAACCCATATCGCGGAACAGCCCGAGATGAAGCCTCGAACGTCACGCGCTACGTCATTTCGCCTATGTGAATCCTACTCGATACGGAGCTTCGCTGGGGGAGGAGCCGAGGTACTCGACACACGCCCCGATGCCTCGACGCAAACCATAACATCACTATCCACCAGACGGCAGTCAATGTGCACTCTTATTCTACAGTTAAAGTGTTGAGAAACAAGTCGTTACAACAGTAGAATTGGTCGATACGCACAGAACTATTTTTTCATTTATCTATATATATTTTTACTATTGTGAATTAATCCTTAGCAATAAAGCAGATTCATGTCACAATACATATTTAGGTTAAACGGATGATATTTGGTCAACAGTCTTACCCACAATGCTTTGCCAAAAAGTAAATGTACTCTTTAAATTTATTTCAGTTGGAACATTGTGTGAAACAGCATAGTTCAATCTGTAGTTTTAACACCAGAACTTCAGATAATTACGATACTGCAAGTCCAACTAAACGGTTCACATAAAAATGTCACGTAGGTGTTCGGTTACCGTTGGACAATGGGTCAAAGTTTAAATCCACTTTAGAATCACTGTGTCTCCTCAGTGCGTGTAAAAAGTTTTATGAAGAAGTATAGACTCCAATTTATGTGCTTTGTCGAAAAAGATTTTTTTTCAGATATATACTCAATGATGCTATAATGACATATACTCAACGCCACACTTGTGGCGCAAATAAATCACTCCCCTGAAAATAATAAAATGTGATTAAACACTTTTGCTTTTGCTATCCACTAGATGGCAACCAAAATAAAATATTCACGTTACAGCTAATGTTATTATGAGCGAGTAGGCCTTTATAAAGGGTCAAAAGTGGCCTACACATGCCGCTGTTGGTAATTAGGAATTCAAATACTATCTGTGGTATTTTTTCTTTATATGAAATATAACTTGGCAAAAATGCAGATTAGGCAAGTCCTATTAAGATGAAATGGTGAATATTGAAAGTAACCACTATATAATTAAAAAAAAAAACCTATTGATGCTCAACATATATACAGGGCTTTTTGTGTGCGTCAGAAAAGAACCTGGGACATCTCAGAGGCATGGTGACATGGTGAAGAGATCTTAGTGTCGGAGGATGCCTCATAAATACTAACTTCACGACAATTCCCATCTCGTGATATAACATTCTGGTTCTCTGCTGCACTCAAATTTGAACTTGATCTGCATGGTATGATGAGGCAACATATATATTGTTCCCCATAGATAAACTGGTACCACATTTTACTTTGTGCAAAGCTTAGACTTTAATGAGATACAAGTGATTGTATATTTAGATTGTAACCATACATTCTGTCTTTAAAATGTCTGTTCCAGACCATGAGAAAAGTATCTCCTTTTATAATCCTGTAAAAATACGATATATTTTCAATGAAACATCAACTTAATGTTTAGCTTGATGATTTTATTAGTAGCCTCTATCTATATCTATCTCATGCTAGACAAATTCAATATGAAAATATACTTTGCTCTAAATATACTTTGCTCTAATACTTTACATTTAAAAAGAATAGTACATTGAAAAAAAGCCCTCGTCCCCAAGTTAGGCTAGCCTCAAATCAAATATCCAAAACCAAATTCTATTTTAATATTACATCTCTACATAAAACTATGAAACGTTTATCTATTCATAAATTACTCTATGCAAGCATCTAGATTAAAGTACTTAAACTTGGCCATAAACTAGAACATTGTACAAGACCAATTACTGTATAAGGCTGGGAGTCCAACGCCCAGACCACTATATCATCTGATTCGCTCTGGCTCACTATAGAGGACATCACATCACAGAAAGGAAAGAAACATTTTATGATCATGTTTTGATGTAGAGTAGATCTGTAAGGCCCTGCCCTATAGCAGCCTCTACTGCACGGTGATGATCTCCTCCAGTAGGTCGGCTGGGAAGAAGCCCAGTTTGCGTCCAGTGCTGACCTTCAGGTATCCCCCCTTCTCTTCTCCCTTCTTCACCACGATCTGAAACGGACCGGAAACGTATCAAGTGCTAGTGAATTTATTTAAGACTGGGTTTGTCACCAAGGCACCCAATCATACCTCACAGGGAAAAAACGGCATTTGAGTCAGTGCTAATACTGTAAAAAAAGAAATAAGATAAAAGATAAATATATATATATATATATATATATATAATCATAAAGCGTAACAAGCAACAGGACTAGCAGGGTCTCAAATTATACAATTACACATATTGGCAGTTTAAAAGATTTAAGGCAGAAATTACTTAAACAACAAATAACAATAAATATAGACTTTATATAGATAGATAGAGAGATAGATAGATAGAATACAGACACATTTAATGAAATACTTGGATAATGGAAGTCAATAGAATTTAAAAAAATCTAGAATTTAACTCACTCTTTCATTTGATAATAATTATTCTTACACACACACACACACACACACACACACACACACACACACACACACACACACACACAACCACACAAACAAACATAACTTACCTGGTCTTTCTTCAATGTTATTTGTCCCATCTCCCTGTTCCCCACAAAGGAGCGTGTCACCTTGTACACCCTCTCCGCAGCTCGCACTTTAATCAGGTAGTTGGTAGGAAAGTAGCCCGTCTTTTCCCCCATCTTCCCCTGCACACACACACACACATTCACAATTTAAATATGTGACTTAAAGAATACATTTGGTTGTTTGGTTAGACACAAACCCATTGGACGGTCAAATAAGTGAGTTGAAAGATTCTACACCTACCCTCCACCACTCCTCATTGGAGTCATCCAGCACTATGATGCGGTCACCGGGGCTATACAAATACAGTCAGTATGTTATAAAAGTAACCATAAGTACAAAATGCTGTGGGTTATAAGACTTTGGCTGTCAAATACAATATGACCAAATTTGAATTTTTATTTGCATAATTCTCCACTTCAATGACAAGAGTCACAATTCGAAAACTCTTCACAGGGCCATACATTTTATAATGGGCTTCATAATGTTCATACTGGCTTCATAATGTGCATAATGGCATGTGGTACTTACTGAAAGTCCAGGTCATCCTTCTCTATGGCCTTGAAGCGGTACAGGGCCAGGTAGTAATGAGACTGGGAGAATGCTCCCTTACTCTACACCAGCAAGTATACAAATAACAGCTTGAATATATATACGTTGAAATGTTGAAAAATTATTTAAATTAGTATGTAGGCAGAGCATCCCTGCATGTTAAACATGGCGCTGCATGTATTCTTATAGTTAAAGGAATTTAAATTAAACATCAGCTATGTTATTTACCTTCTCATCGGCCTTGTCTCCTCCTTTCTCCTTCTTCTGGTCTTCCGGTTTTCCTATACAGGGATGGCAGACATTGAGAGCAGGGTTGCAGACACTATTCAATGCAAAGCTTCATCATTATGTATCCTTCACCTTCCCCCCCTTCCTCGTTCTCTTTGGGCTGCCCGCCGTCCTCTTCCTCTTCCTCCATCATCATCATCATCTGGGAGAATAAAATAATTTCAGCATCACAACCTCTTCTAACAGATTCCCAGACATGTTATGGTTTGTTAAATGGTTTAGTAGCTATTATAGTGAGGAAATTGTATCACGTTGATTTCATTAAAATGCTGCCTCCAGGTTTCATACAAAAAAAACTTGAAGGAACCCACATTCTTCTTGTCATTGTCGTTCTTCTTGCGCTCCTTGTTGGCCATGATGACACCGACACGCAGCGTGTCGAACACCGGGTCGTTACGGTTGGTGTTGGCTGGGAGACGGACGGAGCAGTCAGTCTACATGCTCAGATTTACATGAATAACTCATATTCACAATGCAATTTCTTTCGCTGACATAGCCTACATAATAACAAACAAATTCTAAACTTTTAACTATACAAGCTTTGTCTTTGTGGGGGTTTCTTTCAATACAAAGCTCAGGTTAAAGAAAGCAGCATAAATATAAGGGCCCTTTTAGCATAGCAAGCATTTCACAATCATGATTCCGAATCACTGGCTATGCCTTTGTACGGTCTTCCTGTCTGTAACAGCGTTCTCACATGGGTCTGGCTGGTCACTGCTGTACAGGGGCGAACTGTAGGCCCTTCGGAAGCCAGGAGGCTACAAAAACAAAATGAACAAGAAAGAGTCATTGTTGAGCATTACACCACTAAGAACCGAAAATACCCTATTCCTAATAACATTTGTACAACTCGCGTTCATTATTTAGTTAACATTTTGGTATGGAAAGGTCATTGTTGTTATGGCTTTGGTACGTAGGAAGGAAGCAAAAGTATAAAACATTTCTCACAATTTTACCGAAGCACTTCTGGAACTCGACATAGGACTGGCACGAGTGATGGATGTTGGTCTTGCAGTTTTTGCACCTCAGAGCAAACTTGTTATTTACTGAAAAACAAGCCAAGGGGAGGTCAATGAATCTGTTCGTGACAATTTTTTTTTTTGTTTTTCTATTTATCGGACTGCAAAATAGCATGTCTGGAAAATAATAGTTTTGTTTTACGTTTTGAGGAATTATGGTATTTAGGTATATTGTCCAATAATTTATTCCTTGAACATGTCACAAAATAAAGGAACTGAAAATGTCAGCAACTCTTGACAGCCGTCTCATTGACAACGGTGAAAGCACTTTGGCGCAGCATCATTTGTTTTTATACATTTCCCATCCCAAGAGAAATAGAATGAGGTCACCACGTACGGACTATCATGCGCGCGCAGGCGTCGCAGAACTTGGGCTTCTTGCAGTAGTGGTCCTTGAACTTGTGGGGTTTGTCATTGATCATGACCACCGGCTCGGGGGGAGGCTCAGGCTCCTTCTCCTCCACCTCCACCTCCTCATCATAGATGAAGTAGACCTGGAGGCACACGGGGGGGGGGTTACTGAGGGGAGGGTGGACGCTGACGTTACCGTCTCACTATGTATGTTTCGAAAAACATGGGTTTGAAAGGGTGATCCCATAAGTAACATCCGCTTGTACCCTCTGGAGCCAGCAATTTCAGCATTTGTATCATCCAGGCAGCACTGACAAGTAAATGGAAGTATTAAATAGAAATAATATACTAATAATTCACCTCTGAATAATAAAGACCTTCAGATGCAAAGGTTCTTTGGTTCATATAAACAAAGCCTTACCATGATCCCTTGTAAAACATTGTCGTCTAGTAAATATGTTCAAGTCAAATATTTTTGTGCTGCTAGAAATCAGGTTAGGTTAGGAAGTTAGGTTTAGCACCATAAGCTAGTCCTACATACTTCTGACTTATTTCAAAGGGCTCAACAGCGGTAGTACATTCAGTCGGGACGTCCCGCTACACTCATTAGTGGTACAACCTAATTAGTAAGTAAAATAATGGTAATAGTTAGCACACAGTGCCCGGGACAAGTAGAAGACACATTCCTTGCAGGGTCTGCTGCTAAGGGTGGTGTGTGTTGTTAATGGGGAAGAGTGTGTCTCTAATGGTGAAGCGTGCGTTGCTAATGGGGATGCTTCTCTTGAGCTGTCACTCACAGTGTCACCTTCCTCCCTCACAAAGTTGTCAGGCGCTGGGGGGTTATCATGGATATCCACCGAGTTCTTGTCATCCTCCCTGACATGCACGTAAACACACACACACACACACACACACACACACACACACACACACACACACACACACTCACACACACACACACACACACACACACACACACACACACACACACACACACACACACACACACAGAAAAACACACATAAGTATAAAAGTTAGTGCCATTTGGCCATTCTTACAATGCCATCAAGCATTTTACGTAGGATTGCACTCTATATATTTTGTATGATCACCTCCTTTCAGTCTAGGCTAGCACCAAATGAAGCAGACTAAAATTGGAATGAGGACTAAAAGGAAATAGCCATCAAGCTGGGCCAAATGTAGCACTAAAGTTACAGAAGCCATAGGTCAGAAATAGGATCCTTCACTCACCCGTCCATGGTTGCGGTATGACGCCTCCTAACGCAGACCAACCTACAGGGACAAACACATTTTACTATCATACAAATCATACACAATCCCCTAAAAACATCTTCATTGGAAAAAAAAGTTAAACAAACATTCCGCATGGCTCGTCTGAATCACCAAAGGTTGGGATTATGTACGCTGGCTATTAGCATTCTTCTGGTGAACCACACTATCCTTGTTCACCACACTGACGAACTGATCTGCTTTGTCTCGTTTAACCCATTTCTGTTGAGTATTCACATTTATTTAACCTGCAATTTAATCTGTAGATGTACATGTGTCTTAAGGACACAATAATGGTAAATGAAGGTTACATGCAAACAGTTTTGACTCTTTGCTTCTTTCTGCTTGTTCCCTATACTTCTATTTGTGAAAAGAATATGCATGCACACACATCTTTATGCATGCCCACAGTTGATCACAATTTTGGACCTAATGATAGCAGGCCAACTATGGCTGGGAAGTGTATCCAATCTCATCACCGCTAAATTTAGTTCCATGACAGTAAAAGTAAAAAAAGGAAGTATTCTATATCTTTTTTAAACAATTCTATATCTTTATAAAACAAAACTATACCCAATCTGTTCATATTCTTCAAACGAATCACAGATAAGGAAATAAACAGCTCTTTTCTCATCCAGTTGAATGTTTGCGGCAACCAATTCTGTCAATGAACAAGTAACAATGATAAATCCTTGTTTTTTGGAGGGTTGCTATAAAATCCTTCCAACTCCACTGCTGACTAACCACTATAGAAACAAGTTATTCTCACCTTTCTTCAAATGCCTCTTAAACCACTGGATACGGGGCAACAGCAACCCAGAAGGCCAAAATGTTCCCTTTGCTTGGCCCTAAATTCTTCCCAATTCTTAGAGTCCTGGTCCGTTTTCTCTTCAGGTTTATTCTCTCTGCGTCATTTATTACGGCCTTTTAGTCTCTTTGGTCTCCGGGGTCTGATCATATGGGAATTTGTGTGTGTGTGTGTGAATGGCGGCCTGTGTGCATGTGTGTCTATGTGTGTTTATGTAGGCCTGTGTATGTGCATGACTGGGTGCTGCGGCGTCAAAGTGACTGTTGGAGACAGCTGAGGACCTCAGCCTGGGCACAGATGATGGGGGGGGGGGGGGTTTGGGGGGGACAGATACTCATGTGTCCCTCTTGCCCGTCTGCACAAACACAGACACACACCCCGTGTTGAACTAATGAAAACACTAATCATTGTACTAGTTTTAAATACTTCAGTCAAAAATACTGAATTCTGGATGCCTCGACCTTACTGCTTAACCTGTATTATCACAGTATAGAGAGAACAGTGTGTCTTTATACTGGGATGTCTGTACTGTGTATGTGTCTATAGGTGTCTGTCCTTGGTGTGTTTTCCACTGTGTGCCCTTGAATGTGAACTCTCAGTGCTTTGTATCATAGGCGTGCCCAAAGTTCTGCCATATTGTGCTTTATGTTATTAAATTGTATCCATTATGGGGTCAAGGATACTTTTGGAGCAGAACCTGGACATGCATAAATTTGTTGTTCTATACAAATTAGTGCTAATTAGTAGGATAAAAAATAACAAATGGCTGGTTTCATTTAACATATTTTTATTTTATCTTCTGACATATGGTACAATTCCCACTTCAGCAGCAGGATAATATTTCAAATTAATAAAATACTAATGTTTCCATCTTGATTATTATTATTATTCTTTTCTTTTTTATTTTTTACACATAATATATGATATGCATAATATGAATGGATTTCCTTTTAGAGAATGGGATTAAACCCAATTTGTCAAATGCAATGTATTGGTATCTTAGAGATATGTTTAAATTGTGGGTGCTACAGTATGGCATAATAAACTGGACTGAAGAGAGAAATATGGGATACACCCGGATCTATTGTGCTCTTTTATAGAAAGACATCTGTCGTAGGCCTATTATTATGCAATTGCTTCTTATCGTATCCTTTATCAAGGAGCTCGAGACATGTCTGGAACACACCACAAAGGTCCCGTTGCATGTCGGGTACAATACACTCTCCCAAACCATTGCGCAGGCGCGATAGAAAACTCCATTATTTTTTTTGCACGGAATCTGCAAGAAAAAAATAACAGTGGGCTAACTATGAATTAAGGATTAATGGATCGATTCAGATGTTGGATATACATATCGGATTGCACGGTTATTTCATGAAAGAGTGACGGGAGTAAGGGTCGGGTGATTGTGCAGCCGGAGCGGGACATCCTTCTTCTTGGGACAGTGAAGAATCAAGTAAATTTCAACCCATGCTAGCTCTTCACCCCAGCTATTTGGCTAATATTAGCCTGGGAGCCGAGGCGCAGTAAAATGAACCGTTGTCGCCCTTTGTTTTTTAAACCGGACTAGGAGACGTTGCGAGCGTCACGCAATTGAACCCACACGTATCGGATCTAAGTAGTTTGCGTTGTTAATTTGATGCTTTCCAAGAAGCAGAGCAACTGTATCCAAAACAATCTTCAGCTAGTTGGCTAGCATGCGGCTAACTCCTGATTCTCCCGCGAGCTAGAGAAAACGGAGAGTCCAAAACTTGGAAAACATCGGGCTGAACGCAGAGAAAACCCGACCCGTTCAGCTGATACTAGTCCCGGTAGAAGCCACCGATGTCCCCACTACAGACGGGGACTATATGTCTCTTGTTGTGCGTTCGTTCGTTTTTAAATTGTGCCTCACAAGACTTTTGCTATTAAGGGTTAGTGCGCCTGACAGCTGTCACGACAACATTGCACAAAGTAGAGTAGCAAAGTAGCTTAGCCATTAGCTTGGTTATTAGCATTGGTATCCACGTCCATATTTACTAAAAAAACATTTTTGCATTCTGGTTTGCCATGTTTGGGCAGTTGAGGTTCATCGCGAAATACTGAATGTCAATTTGAGCAAATTGGTGTTTCTTTTTGAAGCTGTCAGCGTGTTGGATTTCAACTTATTTATAACCACAGCTGCAGATTAGCTTCGTAACGTAGCTTCGTAACGTAACATCGCCTAATCAAAGTACACAGGCCTGGCGTAACACACCCTCCCACTTCAAGGTGGTCGTCGCTTCTTAAAACGCTTGTTATTGCATGTGTAGGTCAGTGGTTTAATTAAACGATAAGGACATAAAATATGTAGATGGTGTACTGTTATATAAATCATTTTTATGCTCTCTCGACAGCCCTTCACATGGACATGAACTGAGGACTTTCTCAAGGAGTTATTTTCCGAATAGCGGATTCGCAGGAAGCACAGTCTTTACGGAACATCAAATCGGTGTTTCTCAGAGTCTGTCCTTCCAAACAACCAGCATGCACAGCGGACCGCGGATATCCTAGCCTAAACAGATCCTGGCTTTCCAAAGATGACAAGGTATGCAGTCTGTTATACTGTGAGACGAATGCAAGTAATCTGTGTGGCTATAATTTCCAAGCACAAATCTATTTTTAACCTCTCGTCTCACATGCATATATCGATTATAGATAAGATATTAACAGATTATTTTTATATGGGTATTGTCAAGATCATCATCGATCTCAATCTGAAATAAATGGAGCTGTACATCATATAAATAAATAAACAATATTTAATATATATTTGTTATCAAATAATTGTCACATTAGTTGCAGCTATGATGTACTACCTAACAACAATTCAGATGTGAGTTAATCAATAGATTGGTGCTTATTTATTTTTCTGTGCTCTTCCCAGGTTCTGGAAGACAGACGTCACAAAATGATGGGAGGCAGCGAGACTGTCAGTGGGGACAAGGATGGGGTCCAGGCCATAGCAATACACGTCCCCATTGGCTGGCAGCGCCGGCTAGAGAGCGGACAGGTGCTCTATGTCAGGTAGGGTGGATTTTTTCTGAAAGGTGTTTAAGTTCATGTATACAGGGATTAATGGTACTATTGGTTATACATGGAGTTAGTGTGGGAATGCAGCGCTTCAATATTGTTGGTGTTAAGTAACACTGCAAGGTAGACTACAATATGTTAGGACTCTGCTGCATGTATTTGTCAATGTTTTGTTCAAGGCTAAAGAAGTGTATTGGTGAATGTTTTTTAAGAGTTCAATGTGTGGGTGTCTATGTGGCGTGTATGCATGTGTGTTTCTTGTGTGTACAGATTAACAACCACAGTAAATAGACACTCAAATCTGCTATTGTTGCTGATGTACATTGGGGTTAATTTTAGGAATAATATGGCTTATTTAGGTTTTCCAAAAATTGCCTGTACTTCCCCCAAAAATGGCATTGTTTTTATGCACTGTGCCGGAGAAATAAGGCATGGCTGGGCAACTTTTTAGCTATGGTTCAGTGTCGTACGTTTCACTGGTACAAATTACTGGCTGATTTTCCGCCTAGTGACAGCAACAGCCTCAAGATACCCCAGTCGGTTGGTTGCTTGTCTTTTCAACACTTTGGTTAAGTGGTTTCTCTGGCACGGGGCTCCCAAGCGCTGCCTTCAATTTGATCCACCAATCATACTGTAGCGACATGCATGTCAGGTTTTATGGATACAGCATGCTGGATTCAAACGTGGATATGTGAAAACATTCATCGTGTTGGGCCTGAAACCATTATTGGGAATTTGGGACATCTGGCCCCAAGCTTTCCAAAACAAAACTTTGCTTTTCGAATGTGCGGTATTCTTGGGAGTGGAGGGTTTGGAGTTGGGGGAATTTTCAATTTTTTTTTCATAGAGAGTATCCTGCCTTAGGTTCTGTTTGTGGATCCTTTGCGGAGGTGTTTGTGAATGGTTTGAGCTACAAAGAACACCACGGGCATAAGCCCACGTAATCACATGATTCTAGTGGAATGAATTGAGTTTTGACACTAATTGAATGATGTCCAATGGAAGTAGATTCTCTTGTTTTCATTGACAAAAAGAACAGTGTCTCCACCAGCTATTCTTGTGTCACACTTGAGTCCCAATCTTGAGCACTCCCCCTTATTTATACTAGAACTTTATTAAAAATTATGCTAGCGAGGATATGGTTTCACCGTCTTCCGGAACGACATGGGAAAATATGACTCGAACCAAGAATCTGCAGTGCCAGAGCTTTCTGTGGGCCCACAAAGGGAACATAATCATTTGATAGGTTTGTGAAACTAAAATTGATTATTTTCTATTTCTTGCGTCACTTTAAGACTCCATGACCAATCTGTCACCCCTCAGACTAAATAATGGCAACATAAAAATCTTGTATTCTCTTTTGTAAAAAAAACTGTATAAGGCGTTGTTGTCCAGATTTAATAGATATTTTAGTTACTTTTCTCAATTCCTGAAAGGTTTCTTGCATGGACAGGGATATATAGAGGACTCAAGTTGTTGAATGCTGTCTTGCTTGAATAACTATCCTCTATTAACTACATGACCGCAAAAAAATTGCCATCAGACCTGAACTGGGGTTCTTGGAAATCAAATTGTGTGGAAGGCGCTGCGTGAGAGGAAAGTAGGAATTTGGTTGTCGAAATATGTTACTTTGTCTAGGTGTTGGAAGATGTTTTTGGCATATCTTGTAATTCAAACATTGTGTCATCTTGCAGTTTAGGATAAAGGTAGTCATTTGATTTTGTGAGGAGACCCATTGTGACTATTGCATTGAGTTGGGTTGTGCTTAATACTGGGATTTCTCCTCTGGTTTGTAGTCCCAGTGGCACTTGCCTGTCTTCTCTGGAGGAGGTCAAGGCCTACTTGTTGACCGATGGCACCTGCAAATGTGGCCTAGAGTGTCCACTTGTCATCCAAAAGGTAATATCATCATAGTCAAATAAAAAAAAAAACTTCACACAACTAGGCACATGGTAAGCTGCTGTCTCAAACACAGGAGCCAGATCAGTGAGTCAGCAAAAAACAAACAGATGCTTGGGTGCGAAATTCGGCGTGCAGTCATTTCATGTGTCATTCTCTCTGTGTCTGCCGTTTTCTATCTTCTGCATGACATTGTCTCTCTTTCTGCTCTGCTGCGTATCTTCTGCATGTTATTCTCACTCTCTCTATCCGCTGGTTTATATCTTCTGCATGTCATTCTGCTCTGTTACTTATCTTCTGAATGTTCTTCTCGCTCTCTCTATATGCTGTTTCATATCTCCCTCACATGACATTCTTTCTCTCTGCTCTGTGTTTCGTACCTTCGGCATGCCATCTCTATCTGCTGTGTTCTGTACCTTTTGGCATGTCATTCTCTGTTTCTGTTGTTTCGTACCTCAGGCCTGTCATTTTCTTTCTGCATTGATTTATTATGCCTGCAGACTGTCATTCTCTCTGTGTCTGTTGTTTCGTTCCTTCTGCATCTCATTCTTTATGTGTTGTTTTGTACCTTCTACGTGTCCTCTCTCCTTCTGCTGTGTTTTGTTCCTTCTGCATGTCATTCTCTGACCGCGTTGTTTCCTACTTTATGCATTTCATTCTCTCTCTTTCTGCTGTGTGTTCGTCCTTTTGGCATGACATTCTCCTTCTGCACTGTGTTCGTACTTTCGGCATGTCATTCTCACTTTTTCCGCTCTATGTTTTAAATCTCTTTGCTGTTCTGCCAACAAAACCCATGCTGCAGTCCACACTGCAGCAGCCTGTACTGACAACAGATGTTGACAGCAGATGTTCACCTTTGTAGTTATTAATGCTGATTTTATTAAATTCCAATACAGTTTGGGAAAAATTGCAAGTATTCATCTGTGATTATAATCCAATCTGACATTCTTTGTATTATTAATACAAATAAATGTAATTTATTTGCATTCATGTAGCTGTGTACATGCCGAACCCGGATATCTTAAACGGAAGCCTATGTATGCCCTTTGTCCTCTTCACTAATGCTAGTCGTTAAAAGCCATCTATCAATCCCTTGGGTGCAGGTGTTCAACTTCGGCACGGCTGTTAAGGTGGAGCAGCACAGCCAACCACTGGGCAAGGCGGAGCAGGATATGACCAAACTCTGCAACCATCGCAGGAAAGTGGTTGCCATGGCCACGCTGTGCCGCAGCATGCAGGCGTCACAGCTGCCCTTTGCCACCCTCCATCCTCCAGGTAGAGTGATAGCCATATACTGTTGTTGCTAGGCTAGCTGGCTAAGCTAACTATGATAGATTATTACTGTACAGTCTTGATATGGCTATGGATGCTATTTTCTTTGTGTTTGGTTCCTACAGTAAACGTATAAATGAGCTCAAAATACACTGCATTAATACACCTGTAATAGATTTTTCGGTCTGTCTCATGCTATCAAGATGGCTTGGTGTACTTTTACTACTTTTCCATTCGATCTGTTTTGCAAAACCTAACTTGAAGTAGAATTTGAAGTGTACCAATCGTACGCCCTCCACCAGGCATCTGTTTCTGTTTTACACCGTCCGCCACAAAACTGATTGTTTTCGTTGCTTCGCCTCCCTGCGGACCTCTCCGCCTGCAGAGCGCCACAGCGGCCTGTCGGACCACCGCGAGCCAAAGAGGATGGCGCTGGGCGGGCGCGCCGACCGGGAGGAAGAGGAGCGCTGTGCCTACCCCCCCAAACCCCACCCCCACCCCGCCCGCGCCCACGGCAACCTCCAGCCGCCGTCGGGCTGCACCAGCCCCCGGACCTCCCCGGGGCCCCTGTACCCCTACAACGGCTCCTCCCCGCTCCGGCACACAAGCACAAACTCCCACCACGCCCTGGACGCTTTGAGGAGACTACAGCATCCTCACCTCCCTCCCCTCCCGTCCTCCTCCTCGTCGTCCTCCTCTTCCTCCAACGCCTCCACCGGCTCCCCCTTCCCGTACGGCGGCACGCAGAGGTCGCCCCGCCCCACCGCGACGCCGCAGAATCTCAGTCAAAGCCAGAGGTCCACCCCCAAGACCCCCGAGACGCCCGGCTCGCCTCGCCTGGGGCCCCTCTCCCCGCCGCCCTCCTCCCCGCTGGCCCCGGGCCCCCGTCACCCCCACGGCTCCGTGGCGGCGGGGTCTCCCCTCTCCCTCTCGCCGGCCCCCTCCCCCTCCATCCACAGCATGAGCTGCGTCTCGCCGCGCCAGCGCTCCCGCCACCCCTCCGCCTCCTCCCTGCTGTCGGAGCAGGGGGGAGGCGAGGGGGGAGGGGGGCTTATGGGGAGCGCTTTCCCCCCGAGGAGGAGCTCCTCCTCTTCCTCCCCGCACTCGCCACTCCCCGGTGGCTCCCCCAATCCCAACCTGCACTTCTCCAAGTACAAGCTGGAGGACATTCTGGAGCAGTTTAAGAACTCAGGCAACAGCAGCACTAATAACCACAACCACCTCCCCCTCCCCCCCAACGCCGCCCTACTGGCCAACCAAAGCAGCAGCAGCCTCCCCCACAACCTATCCCTCACCCTGGATAAAGTGGGGAGTGCGATGGGCATTGTGGGCTCCGCGGGGAACTTGGGACCGCTGGGTTTCGGGTCCTCTGGTCTGCCTTTGGGGGTGTTCCTGAACCACCATCAGAGCCAGCCGCCGCACCCGACTTCCTTCCCCGCTAGCAGCTTGCTCTCCGCGGCCGCTAAGGCCCAGCTCGCTAACCAGACCACCCAGGGCCAGAGCTCGCACACGGGCAGCAACCCGGCGAGCTCGGCCTGTCCTCTGGAGCTCCTGAAAGAGACCCAGCAGCAGCAGCAGCAGCAGCAGCAACAACAACTACAGAAGCAGCAGCAGTCGACGAAGGTAAAAAACAGCACTTTACACCACAACCCCCCTCCTTCCTCCATCTCTGCAAGTAGGCACCCCTCCCCGCACCCCTCCTTCCTCTTCCCTCCATCACACCCTCTGGCCCAGTCCCTGGTGGCGTCCGCTCATCACTTACCCCCCGCGGTGGAGCGCAACGCCTCACACCGGAAGCGCCACCGGCAGTCGCCCACGGTTCTGAGCATGCTCAGAGAGACCCAGCAGCTCGCCAACGGGCCCTGGAAGACGCCGCCGGGAGACCTCCTCTCCACCGCCATCATCAACCTGTCCACCTCCTCGTCCTTTCCCCCCTCCTCGCACCCTTCCTCTACCTCAGCCGCACACAACCACGCCATCGCCCTAGAGAACCACTACCATCTCCCCCCCGGACAGATCCCCCCCCGGCTACCCGCCGCCGCCCATCAAGTAGCACCCAACGCAGGGCCTTCCAGACAAATGGAGGCCCTGGACTTCACTACAGGCCTGACGGCCAACACGGGGCCTCCGCCGGGGCTGGATCCCCCGACGCAGCCCCTCTCCGCCCTGTTGCACCTGCTGAGCGTCCAGAACGCTCAGGCCTCGGCCGCGGCCACCATCTCAGCCTCCGCCCAACTGGGGTCTTTAGCCGGGGGCGGGGGCAGCGGCGGGAAGGGCGGCAAGCGGCAGAGCCCCAGGCCGCCGCTGTGCGCCTCCAAGCCCTCGTCCCACGGCCGCTCCCTAAAGACTCAGTCCCCCAGCCGGCCCGGTAGCACCACCCCTCTCCCCACCGCGACGCCTCCTCCGCCCTCCTCCTCCTCTCCGTCCCAGACGCACTCGAGCAGGTCCAGCCCCGTGCAGAGACTCTGCTCCCCCTCCAACCCCCACTCGCCCCGCTCCCGCACCACGCCCTCACCCTCCGCCTCGGAACAACAACAACAACAACAACAACCGCAGCAGCAGAGGCGCCCCGCCCCCGGGTACCACCGTGCGGCGGGGTCGCTCTCCAGAGCGCCCTCGCGGGAGTCCCTGGGGCTGCTGGTCTCCATGGCAGCGCAGGCCACAGACGCGCCGACGCCCGGGGAGCTGAGCTATTCTCAGGGCGCCGCGGCCACGGCCACCTCCCCCAAGCCTCTGGATCTCAGCAACCACGTCCTGAACCTGCTGGCCTCTTCGTCCACCTCGCCCCAGGTGGAGCAGAGCTCCTCGGACCGGACCCAGATGGGAAACCACAGCGCAGGTTAGCCATGTTGTTTGGTTTATTACCCTGGAGACTCGCTTGTTGTTTGATGGAGGGCCAGGCAAGACTGTGTTTACTGACGAGAAGGTTGAATGGGATTTTGTGTGAAATGTGGAGGCAAAAGGGTTTTGAGGGAGACACAAAACACAGTTTTACTCGGATAATGTATTTTGTTCTCTTCTTTGTCTGGTTGTCACACGCCGCTACTTCAACTGATTGGGAAAGTTAACCAATGCACGGAATATGTGTCGGGTTGTTTCTCATACATACCACATTGTGCTTCCCCAGAACCAGGAGAGGGTGTCGGTGTTGACGCTGACACCACCTCCACGGGGGCTAAACCCTCTCCAGACACTAGCAGAGGCCCTACACCGGGCCACCACCACCACCACCACCACCACCACCACAGCAGCCCTCCTCCACCTCATCCCCAGCCCCCCGGGGACAGCTCCGGCCCCAGCACCCCCTCCGCCCTGGCGGACAACACCACCCTCTCTCTGGCCGAGGCCTTCCCCTTCATGAACCAGGAGCAGCTGCTTCAGCTGCTGTCCACCACCGGGGGGCTGCCCTCTCTCCTGGACCCCGCCGTCCTGGCCTCCCTGCCCCTCGGGGGGATGTGGATGTGCGGGCAGCAGGGGCAGGGTCCGGCCTCCCAGCAGAACCTGTCGGATCATCTCCCGGCCGACCCACAGTCCCCAGAGATGATGATGCAGCAGCAGCAGCAAGACACGGCGCAGCACGCCCAGGATCACCAACACAAGCAGCAGCAGCACATGAACAGCAACCCGCTGTTCCCCCTGTTGCCCCTGTTGTTCGGCGCCCACGGGGACCTGCCGCTGGGCCTGCTGAACCCGCTCCCGCCCCCGAACGGCCCCGCCTCCAACCCGGGGCAGGAGGCCGACCTGGGGCTGGCGGAGAAACCCAGCCTCCAGGCTCTGCTCATGGCCTCCCTGCTGCTGGGCCAACAGCACGGCCCCATGTTACCTCTCTCTGGACTATCGGGACTGGGCCAGCTGGGCCTGGAGCTCCCCCTCCACCAGTCGCAGCAGCTCCCGGCCTCCCTCGACGGCCTCCCGCCGTTGGACAAGAGCACCGGCCTCCTGGACCCCTCGGGCCTCCAGGGGCCCAGCCTCCTAGAGATCCTGCAGGGCCTCCTCCCTCCCCCTCCACACCCGCCCCCCCCCCCCCCACCACCACCACCACCACCACCATCACCACCACCCTACTCCTCCTCCCAACTCCGCCGAGGGCTCCCTGCAGGCGCTGCAGGCGCTCCTCCTCCCCTCCCCTCTCTCGCCCAACCCCGGGGCCTTCCTCTCCCTCAGCCCCGCCCTGCTGGCCGCCGCGCTGGCCGGCTCCGCCGAGCTCCACCCGCCTCCCCTCACCCAGCTAGCCCCCACTGCACAGCAAACCCAACACACCCCACCTCAGGTAGGAGGCCGCCTATCTCCGCCGTAGTGTCTTCTCTCGTGTGCTCCCGCAGCCATCCCCTTAGAACAACAGCTCTGCTCGTTCCCGGGGCTGCTTCCATTGTTGTTCTCTTCCCCTTTAGTCACGGAGCTTTCCTGTTAAAAAGAACGCTTAAACCCTTTCCTAACACCCCCCCCCCCCCTTCAATGTATTTTTAACCGAGGCCTGTTTTCTTTTACGCCGATGGATTTGTTGTCTGAAACACTGTTGCATGCGAAAATACATCTTCATCGATTTAGAGAGGTATTTGTCAACGTCCCATGCGGCGAAACATCGGCGGGTACTTATTGCGTCAGCAGGCTTCGGCCGCGTTTAAGGCTGTCCCTCCCTGACCGAGTGCGTATGTTCCTCGTTGTCTAAGCCCTCTTCCTCCTCGTCATCCTCCCCTCTCCCCACTCTTCATCTCCCCAGGTGACCTCTGACCCTGCCGGCGACACCCTGATCCCGCTGCCTCTTCAGGGCAAGGACAACCACCTCCTGCAGCAGCTGCTGCCCTCGCTGCTCAACCCGGCCGTGCTCGGTGGGTGTCTGCCAGCAGGCTGCAGTAACGGGGTTCAGGGACATTTGGGCTGATGCCCTTTATGTTAAGTTCATTTGGTTTTGGGGGTTATTTTGTTTGTTTGCACAACTGAATTGCTGACATTTAAATAAGAAGAAACTCTGATCCAAATTGAAAAGAGAGGAATAGAAAATGTATAATAAACTAGTTTATTTACATTCATTTAACTAATCAACGTTTTTATCATATCGACTAATTTTGTGAATGTTTTGTAGGTGATCTTTCGGGCCTCGCTGGCTTTCACAACATGGTGGGTCTGGGGCACGGGGCTCTGCTCCTGCCCCCAGTTCAAGCCTCTGCTCTGGGCATGCCTCTGCTGCAGGGTCCTGACGGAGCCATCAACCTGCTCAACAACATACAGGTAGAGATTGATGAAATGTCCTATAATTAACATAATACAGTCAGGTTATGTCATACAAATACTTGTATTCTATATTTTTTTATTCTAAGTGTGATTCATCTTTATCCTAGTTGTGTGTTATTAAAACCCTTCCTCGGTGTCTCTGCAGCTCAACATCGCACCGCCCACAGAGGAAGACAAGCCAATGTCGTTGGGGGGAACACAAAGCCCCGCCCCCCACGAAGAAATGCCGGCCAATCAGCTCGCTCCCCTGGCGGTCCCCAGCCCGACCCGCTCCCCGGCCCCAGACCTGCCAGCCTGCCTGCCCGCGCCCCCCCAGCAGCGAGGAGGCCCGGAGGGAGGCTCGGCCCGGGGGGTCGGGGCGGGCGGGGGCGGCGGGGGCCTGATCGACCCGTACACCTCCTTCATGGACACCATCTACACCTCCTTCCTGCAGGTCAGCGCAAAAGAGCAGGAGGAGGGCGCCCATTCGGGACCCGCGGACCCCACCTCGCCCTTCTGTGCCTTACCCCCCGTCTCCTTCCCCTCGGCGCTGGGGGAGGAGGCCTCCGCCCAGCCCCCCCCCCCGCCGCTGCCCCAGGCCGGCGCCCCGGCCTCGCTCAGCCCCCGGCGGGCCTGCTCCCTCCGCCACCCCGACCTGTCCCGCCTCAGCCTGGAGGCGGCCGCCGCCGCCCACTCGCCGGCCCAGGGCGCGCCCAAGCCCAGCGAGGCGGGGGCCTCCTCGCCCACCTCCCAGAGGAAGACGGGGGCCCGCGTGGCCGAGGGGCAGACCCGCCACGAGCCCCCGCTGCCCCCCATCTACCTGGAGGAGGCCAAGACGGACTCCCGGCCCTACGGACACCCGGGGCCCGAGAGGCAGTGCGGGGTGACCCTGGGTCAGGCCGGGGGCTACCTGGGCCCCAGGGACGGGGCCGGCGGGCGGCCCAAGGAGGAGGGGGGCGTAGGGGCCATGCTGCTGCACACGGACCAGGGCAGGGTAAGCATGTCCCCTAACAGTTTTGTAGTTATCTTTATAAGGAGATTAGGATGGGGGGGGGGTTCCTGTATACGTCTCCCCCTACACCCCCTCGACTCATGGTGAGTGTTCGGGAGTGCCTTCAATAACATCCAGGGGGGACCCCGGAATTAGAATATTAGTATTCCTCTCCATCCTTTATTGCTTTGAAAGGGCAGACGTGATTTTGTGTGTGTGTGTTGTGTTACGCTACAATGTGATGTTATCCCTTCCCAAATGACGCTGGGGTGTGGGGCTGTCCTCTCCCTTCACGGGAAGACGCCCTGATCTGGGCGTGCGAGACTCCTCCGCCGCTCCAGACAGCGTCGGAGGGCCCAGTGTCTCGAGGCAGTGTCAAACAGCTGACTACGAATTGATTGCACCCGGACTACGAATTGATAAATGGTCAATGACTTGCATAAACTGTAAAAAAAAAAAGCTGCAGAGTCTGGAACTCCTGAACTTGAGGCTCGGCTGTCCGCCAGTGCCCGCCCCCCCCCCCTCCCCCTCTCATACATTTTCTTGCAAGGGTTTACTCAGAATACAGTTCCCGGGAATTGTGTAATTTCCACCATTGGCCTTTTATTTTTTAATGTGTTGATCACATATTCATCACAACCTCCGAAGTAGTCCACGTAATACTATAGTGATATCAGCTTATAAGGCCGTCATCCTGAGCCTCCTCCTCCTCCTCCGCCTGCCATCCTTCGTCATCTTTCGTCATCCTGCCCCTCAGTCTCCTCCCTGGGTAGCCCCCTTGCCAGCATGACTCACACCAACTAGCTGTTGATCATGGCTGTTTGTCTAGCAGCTGAATCCACAATGGAGCCTATAAAACACCACTCGTTCCTCGACCAGTAACGGGTTCCTCGTATAGGTGTTCCTTGGTAGTTTCCCCACCCCTCCATGATGAAGTGGCGTGGGGCTTTCTCCCTCTCTTCTCTTGAGTGTGCAGGACCATTTGAGTTTCCCCGCTCCCCTGACTATTGCATCAATCCCTGGCTTCCCCAAAACAGCCCCCCTCAGCAAAGAGCTTGGTTCATAATATAGACAGGGTTTCAGGATTTGTTTGCCAAGTTATGAAAAAAGGATCTTTCTTTTGATACGCAACTAATTTGTAATTGATCTTGTCTTCTGACATTTCTCAGGATCAGGTCGCCCCGACGGTAGGAGCCAGGAGAGGAAGGAAGAGGAAACAAACGTAAGATTATGTTTTAATACTTTGTTTGCTCCCGGGCACCAAGTATATTATTATTAGCATCTGATTTCAGGACCATGTCTGAAAGAGTGAGGACATTTTATCCAACCAGGACCAAGAAACATGAACCGTACACAATTTATTTATCCCCAGGCTACAGAATGTTCTAGAAGACTTTAGAGACATGGAAGCCCCAAGCCTAGAGGAGACCAGACCCACGGTGAGAAACATTTCACCACCACACTGTGTGTGTGTGTGTGTGTGTGTGTGTGTGTGTGTGTGTGTGTGTGTGTGTGTGTGTGTGTGTGTGTGTGTGTGTGTGTGTGTGTGTGTGTGTGTGTGTGTGTGTGTGTGTGTACTAACTGTGGCCCCTGAATGCTCATGCCTCGCAGGCGGTCCTCCTGAAGCCCGAGAGGTCGGTCCGGGGACGGCGGCGACGTGGAGCCAGGTCTCAGAGGCAGTGATTGGTGGGAGAGGAAGAGGTCACTCCAGTGCTGTGGACCAATCAGGATGGTCCGACGCCCTCCCCCCCTCGGCTACACTCCCCGCCTCACCCTTCCTCTCCCTTTTCTATCACCGTCTACTGTCTAAAGAAATGTTCTCTAATTTTTTTACAACTGCACTAATACTATACCTTTGTCATGTCAGATATTAAGGAAAACACTATTGGAAACATAGGAGAGCTCTAGATTGAGACAAACAGAAGGATCCAGAGGGGATTTAGCTCACTTAGTTTCTCTCCTGGATCTCGGAAAGAGAAAAAATAATGGTTGGCTGGTTTGGTCAGGGATCGGCCAATGAACATGTTGGAGTCATGTTGACAAGATAAGAAAAGAAAAAAAGCAAATGAACATGTACTGTTTCCTCTCATTGTGTTTACTGTGAGTCAGGATGAGCCCATCTACTTGAATGATACGTTTGCTCTCCATTGAAAGTGAGTGAGTATAAATGAATATCAGTTTGTGTGTTTGTGTGTGTATGTGTTCTGTATGAGTATGGCGTCCATCTTGGCAGTGTGCTGGACAACAGTGCTGTTTCTGAGCCCTCTCTAGTCCGGCCCTCTGTGTAGCGTTACGGTTTGGTTGAATTCACGGTTACTCGACAAAGTGCAACCTCGATCCAAGGTAAAAAGAAAAAGTCACTGGTTTTACTTCAAAAGTCTTTCCTATGGTTTGGAAAAATGTCAGGAAAAAATGTCAAAAGGGAACAACCATCTTTTATTTAAAACAATTTTAAAACCTTAAAACATTGTTATCTTTATATATACATACATAACTATATGTATATATATATTTTTCGTCAGGCTTGTGGAAATAATTTTGAATGTGAACCACCAGTGAAAACCCGTTTATTTCTCTCTGAAACCGGTTTGAATTTAACCGGTATTCACATTCCAAGAAAAAAACAATCATGTCTTTTTTTTTTTTCTTTATCATGCTTTCACTGTCTCCTTTGTGGTTATTTATTTGTATGTCTGTTACAAAGTCGCTGTGCAATGTGGGGTGCAATGTTCATGAGGTTATACTACAAGACCTACCGTAGGACATGAGAAAAACAGCAAACGCTAAACTTGAAGTCTTCAAAATTGCGTGGGTAGACGCGCCCACATTTCGAGGCACTTCTGAATAGTATAAGTAGCCTGTAATAACCATTCAATACGTTTCAAAACTCCCACAATTATTTTAGATTTATATGGCTACAAATTTTGGTTATTTTTGTATTTAAAAGAAAATGAAAAATATTAAAAAAGATACAAAAATGTCCAGCTACACTGTGATGTCACTCAGTGCATTGTCATATTGTCCAGACCGTGTGTGTGTGTGTGTGTGTGTGTGTGTGTGTGTGTGTGTGTGTGTGTGTGTGTGTGTGTGTGTGTGTGTGTGTGTGTGTGTGTGTGTGTGTGTGTGTGTGTGTGTGGGTATATCACATTGTCCACACAGTCCTAAATGTTCAAGTGGAATGAAGTCTTTGAACATGCATAGGAATACTTTGAGCTATACACTTTCATTACCGTTATGTCATTGTAGTTGAATGAAAAAGTGTGATGTTGTGTTACTGTGGACATCCTATCTTTATCTCTGACTACCTGTTTTCTTCATATCACTGATTGAGCTCTCCAAACACACTGCCCTGCCCTAAGATAAATAGCTGTATTTAATGAAAAAAATAATAGAAGTGGAAAAGATAGCAGATTATGCAATTTCTACACTAGGATATTTGTACATATGTACAGTTAATGCCTTTTGATTTTGATTTTATATTGTTAGAGAAGGAGAGACAAGAGAAAAAGACAAAATGTTAATTTTTTTCTGGGAATTGTAATTAAGTATTTTTCTCATTCTACCCTTTTGTTTTCAATACTTGTGTTTAAAAAGACGAAGATTAAATTGTGGACTTTAGCTTTCTTTTTATATGGGAGTCTTTTTTTATTTAATATTAAACTATTTACATAAAACACTAATCCTGTTTTGATGTTGGTTTTGCATTGAATTACAACTTTCTGGCTATTACAAATTCCTTTTGTAATGGCTGTGTGTGCTGTTGAGACGCAGTGAAAGTAGGCCCCTTTTAAAAGCAGCCTGTGAATGAAAAGCCTTATGCTGCTTCGTCATTGCACGGTTCCAGTGGGACTCTACGATGATTCACCGTTGATGTCCGGCATCTCATCCTTTGATCAATATTTCCAATGTCATCTACCCAAAATAGTTAGTTCATTAATCCTACCAGGAAAGCATTGAACATATAAATTGGGAATAATTGTCAGGCAGACTACACATTTTCAACTGCAGTAATACAATCAATTAATAGTAATATATCAACATGAATTACATTCTTACTGCATGTATGTAATAACATTGAATGTTATGCTTACACAGTGCACAGCATTTATAGACTACGTAGGCTCAAAAACAACTCGGATACATCCGCTCTCGTGTCCATCCGGATGAATAAGGGGCGGGAGCTGGTTGGGATGCTGAGGCGCAGGGTACCACTTTAAAGGGCAAGATGCAGACCACGCCCAAACGACAAAGGGGAAAGCTAGTTCTGTTGCTCCAAGGGCCCGAGTGTGCAGTGGGCGGGACTTCACTCCGTAACCAACCAATCAGCGATTGCTGACCAACCACTCAGCGTTTGTGGGTTGTGATAACCGATTGGTTGGGGCCCGCGAGAGGCTCCCCCCACTGTACGCCCGGAGCCTTGGTTTGTAGCAAGGAGGGGAAAGCAGATGCAGAAGACACATCACGGCAGCATCTCACCTTCAGCCGGCAGGACCAGAACAACCTCTCTGCGACCGGGCATCGTCGGAAAGATAAGAGACCGATATCAAACGAGATTGTCGGAAAGAAGCTATTGAACAATTCCCTAACATCTGTTATTTCCATTATGTAGGGAATCCTGTTGTGATTTTTATCCTACGTTTCGACGTCTTATCACGTCCGTGTCCACCTTTCTGCGACAAGAAGATCCGTACCGCCCTACCTCGTATTGACCCTCCAACCATGCTGTGAAACCCACGCAACACGCGTGTCTAGATGTTATCCGTGCACAGCTGTCGTATTTGATAGTCCTTTTATTCTAAAGCTCCGTCCCGCAGCCCTCGTCACTCCTTCCTCCGCCCGGGCCTGCCCTGTATAGTGCGGTAGTGCTTCACGCAATACATCGTCTCGCCCAACTGAATTTGCGCAATGGCTGAAGCTGTGACCGAGTGCAACATCAAAGTGCTGTGTCGCTTTCGCCCTCTGAATCAATCGGAGATCATGCGTGGAGACCAGTTCATCCCCAACTTCCTAGCAGACGACACCGTCAGCGTTGGGGTAAGACAGGCTTTGTTTTTCCGAGCCAGGCCCTCATCAATAAATTATCATGGGATGTCTGTTTCTCGTATGACTCCCCACCCCTACCACCACCACCACCACCACCATCTCTGTGAGTTTATTCGATTAAATGGTCAAGATTGTTCAGTGTAGTCCAACCAGATGTACTGATGCTTAGTCATAATAATGCTGAAATGTGTAATGCGCACGTTTGGCCTTGTGTCAGTTGTCTGGGGGCTATGGTCCTGAGATAAAAAAGGATGGGTTAATGTCTTATTGATGCTTTTTATTTTCCCAATTTTGATCAACACTGGATTAACGTGTCATTCAAAAATACATGCTAAACAGCTGTGGCTTTTATAAACACATGAATACCTTTGTTAGATCCACATCACGGTTGACAAGATGTCATGCTATCTTATGGCTAATGTCAGCAGTATGGGGAACTGTTTGCCCGTGTACTCACCATGGGCATATTAGCCTGTTTTTAATTGTTGTTCTAGTACTGGATTCAAATAAGCTACAGATCCTGTACCACTTGAATATGTGATTCGGACAATGTCTTCAGATGAAATGATATCCCTAGCTACTGTCTACATTTCATTGCTGACATATTTCATTTAGATATTTTTAGTCATGTGAGTTGCATTTAGAATTTGAAAGGCTTTTGTAGGGTCTTGTAACCATTGTTCAAAGACAATGCAATTTTTTTTTTTACTATGTTTACATTCTACCAGCTCATGTGTTCTACCAGCCCTGCTTTCAATGTTTAAGAAATTCACTTTTTCGAACGCAGTTATGGGTTTAAACCACAAACAAACATCCTCTAAATGGTGGTTTTATGCAAAGATGTGCAGATCCTTCAATTTGCTATTTGATTAAGACTAGGTCGTTGGCTCGTCATTCATTATTCAGAGAAGTCCTCCAGTGATTTGCGACAGCGTGTGTTCTGACCTTACATACACACACCACACGTCAGCTGCTCATCTGATAAACACTGCAGCCAGAAAGCAGATCCTTCTAATTGCTTACAGAGAGAAGATCAATAAGGATCCAGCTCCTCATCACATACTGGCCTGTTCCTCCCCCAAAGCCCCCTCCTGTATGTCTATTTACTCTGTCCGTTCTTTCTTTCTTTCTTTCTTTCTTTCTTTCTTTCTTTCTTTCTTTCTTTCTTTCTTTCTTTCTTTCTTTCTTTCTTTCTTTCTTTCTTTCTTTCTTTCTTCATTGGTCCTCTTTATTCCTCTCCTTCCATCAATCTTTCTATCTTTGATATAAATGTCTTTGTTTGTTCCTTCTTTCTTTCTTTTTCTTCTTTCTATCCTTGACACTCTGACCATCTCACTCTCTTGTGCACTTTTTACAGCAATATATTTTAATGTTTTGTCCTTTATTATGCTCTCTCTCTCTCTCTCTCTCTCTCTCTCTCTCTCTCTGGCTCTCTTCTCTCTCTCTTTCTCTCTCTTGCTCTCTCTCTCTCTCTCTCTCTCTCTCTCTCTCTCTCTCTCTCTCTCTCTCTCTCTCTCTCCCTCTCTCTCTCTCTCTCTCTCTCTCTCTCTCTCTCTCTCTCTCTCTCTCTCTCTCTCTCTCTCTCTGGCTCTCTTCTCTCTCTCTTTCTCTCTCTTGCTCTCTCTCGCTCTCCCACCCTTCTCCTTCCTCATTGTCTTCCCCATGGTGTCGGACCCTGTGGGGGTCGGCAGGGTGAGAGAAGAGGTTGGACGGGTCGGACGGGGGGGGGGGGGGAGGGGGGAGACTCTCACTGACTCAATCTGCTGAAAGCATTGATCACTTGTGCTCGTTATACATGACACAGTAAATTGGGTTGTTGTTGGGTTTTCTTGTAGGGTCTGTTCAAAATGTATTGACGACTCATCCTTGGGAGTACCGTGGAAAGGCATCATGATTTGCTCCTGCGTAGCCGCAGCCGCATGGCCGCATTGCCCTTTGCAGTGGATATTTTTATACTGCATAATCAAATCTATATCTTTCTTCTTTTTAACATGTCTCTTTAGAATAGCTCTTCATATTCAACGAGCAGGAGTTCATATCATGGTTTAGGATGCAGTATGCATAGTACAGTATACCCATGCACTGTCCAACATCATTTCTCCTGTCTTCTTTCACTTTCACAATATAGCAGAGTTTCGCATGATTCCCTGCATACTTCAGGCCGCCATCTTGGGAATTTTTCACCACAATAATGAGCACGATAACAACTGCTTGGGATGGGTTATTTTTGGAAATGTGCTCAGGGACGGAGTACCAAGATGGAGGGCCTTATCCGATTTGATAGAACTTCCGCCCACATGATTGATACCCTCCTGCTAGGCCCTCTGTTGTGGCTCCTTACAGATTAGTGCTATTAGCTCTTAGCTAATGATGAAGAAGCCAGCAAGCCCCTTCATTGCATTTAGCTCTGTATAGAGTGTTGCCGTGTCAGGTCTCTTGTGTTACTCGATATAGAAAATGCAGTACCAAAGGGCCTCAGGGCTGACGATGAGATGGCCATTTCCCGAGCTCACTGCTGATGTCACGTTCTGTGGAATACCACTATTGCGGGATGCTATGGCGCACACAATGGGGAATACTGTATATACATTGAATTGTGGTTGTTTGTGGAAAAATAAGCACAGTCTAATGGCAAACAGTATTTCGGTGCTTTGTCTTTGGGTTGAAGGCGCACGTGCAAATAGAGGAGGAATAAGTGTAGATGTGCATCACTGATAGGACCTCTGGGATGACATCATTTCCTGTAGTTCAGATGACTGTGTGGTGATGATGTCAAATGCCCCGGACTACGGACTGCATGAGCATCATTTGGAAATGCTAATTTTATACATTGCATCGTTCTAGTTTCTTCTTATAATTTAACAATAAATAAAGTTAACAAGTTAAATATATTAGGAAAAATATGTTGCAAAGAAGTGCTTTGTATGACCTGCAATAATAATGCATAATGAATTATTATCATGCATAACAATAATAAAGCATTTAAACATATCAAAGTATATTGGTTTAAATCTCCTGTGTAAGGCTATTCCTTTTTTAATCAAGGTGCCAACGTCTCCTTCATAGCCGTTCTTTATTGGTTCCGCCATGACAGAGTCCCTGTGCAGCCGGGGGCGTCACGTCCTTGAGTCTTGTGAAGGGCCTTGTCGTGTGTTGTCGTGTCAGGGTGTAGTAACCATGTTCTCTCATGGTCCCCTGTCCAGGGCAAGTCCTACGCCTTCGATCGGGTGTTCCCCACCAACACCACCCAGGAGCAGGTGTACAACACCTGTGCCAAGCAGATCGTCAAAGGCAAGCGTCCTACAGAACTACACATTTATATACAGTTTAGTACAGCAAAGATGAACATAATGTAATAATAATTAAAAACCAATAATGAGGATGTTGTATACTATATTATATTACACGACTAAACATAAAATGACTAAATATGATATTACTAATTATGATGTTACTTGAAATACTTGATTATGTACTTTTATGGGATGCAGTATGAAGCTGCAGTTTATTGTTGATACAGTATACATCGGCGGTGGGTGTGATGAGGTCACCCCCTCTGGCTGTGACTTCCAGTTACACCCTGTGTGTCATCCCGCCTCCCAGGAAACCTGATAGGCCCTTTATGCTATGACCTGTTGTGTGATTGGACGATGTGCTTTTGATTTCCCCAGATGTGCTCGGTGGATACAATGGCACTATCTTTGCTTATGGGCAAACCGCCTCCGGGAAGACCCACACCATGGAGGTGAGCGGTCTCCTTGTGTTGCTGACAATATGCTAATTAGCTCCTGAAACCAGCTGTGTCCCAAAAAGGTTTTCAACTGCCGCTTCATCCAATCAGATGAGGATATTCAGTAGCGCTTAGCTTTGGTCCCGGCCCAAAATATGTTAATTTGGTTATTAAACCAGCGGTGTCCCCCACAACCTTGGGGGTAGGCTTTATACCATTGGCAATATGTTAATTAGCCTCTAAAACCAGCTTTGTCCCCAAAAGCTTTCAACTACCTTGTATACCGACCACATGAGGATATTTGCTCAGGCTAGATTTGGTCCAGGCCACCATTTTGGCCGCTGTCCAGTTATATGACTAGCAGCTAGCAGCTAACCCTAGCACATATCTTCTTCTATAGCTGCTTATGACTAATTTGATATTTCCTCCCCAGGGTAAACTGCATGACCCTCATCAGATGGGTATCATCCCTCGCATCGCCGAAGATATCTTCAACCATATCTTCGCCATGGACGAGAACCTGGAGTTCCACATCAAGGTGACCTCAAATAATGCTCTGCGTTTCTGTCGTCGTTTGATCTGATGTTAATCGATTCTAGAGTTTTCTTTTGTATTCTTTTTTTATTTCCATTGCTCAATGCTCAATTTGTCTCTATTTTGCTCCACAATGTTGCTGGCCTGTTTCCATGATTCAACATTCTTAATATCATGAATAATAGTAATAGTAGTAAATGTATTTATTATATATTTTTCCACAGGTCTCTTACTTTGAAATCTACATGGATAAGATCCGTGATCTCCTGGATGGTAAGTGCTTGTCACACTTTGGTGTCTTTCACAAACCACAAATGATAAATATCTGTGATTTGTGTTCCAAACATGTAGAAAAAAGCAATCACATTTTTTTTAGGTATTAATGCTCACTACAAAGTGGAGTAATCTTTGGATCTCTTATTTATTTAACAGTGACGAAGACCAACCTCGCTGTGCATGAGGATAAGAATAGGGTCCCCTTCGTCAAGGTATGTTGGAGAATATAATAGTTTTGCTCATGGTTATATGTATACATGGTGTATTAAACTGCTATTTTTTGCATATCTGGCTCTCTCTCTCCCCTCTCCTCTCCTCTCCTCCTCTCCCCCCTATAGGGATGCACTGAGCGATTTGTGTCCAGCCCTGATGAGGTCATGGATGTGATTGATGAGGGAAAATCCAATCGCCATGTGGCTGTGACCAGTAAGTGTGACCCCTTCTTATTTAAATATATAAATATATATATAACACTTATATATATATATATATATATATATATATTTTTTTTTTAAGTTACCAAATGTGACTAAAAGCACAACAAACATTCCTCTGGTGGGAGCTTGTTTTGAGGCCTTCTGTTTTATTGTTATGAGAGAAAATAGAATTGTTAAAGCTTTGCTCAGTGAGCTAGCATGTATTGCTAATATGGCAGGGCTCCTTTTAACATGCAGTCTACCAGGGCTGTAGCAGTGATTTCAATGCTGAGAAACAGGTGACTTAAGTTGTCTGTGATCAATGCTTAAGCAGATTGAGCCAGTATTCAGGTGTATACTGGTAAGAATACTGTACATTACCAATGTAAAAGTCGGTGTATAATTGGAACATTAATTCTAGCGAACCAAAAAGGCTACTTTCCCTATGAGCTTCCCCCCGTTAGTATTCTGGAGTCAGTGACGTGTAACGTGACGTAGCTGCTAGTCTACATGTTGCCTATTATAGCCTTTTGGTTATATAACCATCACCGTATCTAACACCCCCATGCTTCTTGCGTTTTTATCGAGGGCACTGAAGCAAGGCAGTGATGTACATCATGTTGACATCAAAAGCCCGAATTAAAAACGACGACATGTGATGCCCTGGGCAAAATAACATAAAGATATTGAAAATGTTCAGCTTTTCTTATGTATGCATACATAAACCATGGCAATTTCTACTTAATACAGGCGATTAAGTCACAGTGATATATAATACAAAAACAAGAAACACGAAAAACATGATATTTGAAACCCATCTTAAAGCAGGACTTGGGTTGAGTTTCCAGAACATTCTGTGAGGGGATTATGTTTGCTAGAGCAGTGCCTGCATCTCCAGTGCTGAGGGTAGACTGGTAGACTGGTGGTGGTGAGTCATCCTCCAGGGATGCAACGCTGTTCCGCTTGACTAATGGCTCCAGCCCTAGAAAACTGCAGGTGAAGGCTGGTGCCAGCGATGTGTGATGGGAAACGATGAGGCTGCAGTTAAAACATCCCTGGTGGACTTGGTTTCCGCACCAAAGTCGTACAGAGTTAAATAAATAACCAGAGAGAAACACCCGAGAGTATTGGGGCTTGATTGTATGGTCATAAAAGGGGTTGTGAAATGTATTTGTGTAATAGAGGAGCCACTGAAGGGATTTTGTGCTGCATTGTTTTTGATAACAGCCATTCCAGACAATCGTTGTAATGAAATTGCATTTTTCAGACATGCAGACCTTGTACGATGAGCGTTTCACAGCATGGTGAAGGGCTGTTATCACCCTCATTCAAACCAGGGATTCCTACGTATTCTTCACCTGAGCCTAGCGCTAAGAGCAGAGGAGTTAGCAGCATCTTATGTGGATAGAGTTAAGTGCCTTCCTGGGTCCGCTTGCAAGCGGAGAATGGCTGACGCCTCTATCCGTCAGTCTGTCTGCTGACTCACTGCAGTTAGCAGGCTAATGGCCATTAGGGCTGCTCTGCAGGTATCGAACGCAGACAGACAGTGGCACAGTAACCTGAATCTCCTGTCTCACAGAGTGCCTTCTTAAGGAGGCAGAGCAGTTTGATGGAGGTTTGTGTTCAGTGGGCCTGGGCTGCTTTGACGGTGCGCTGTGGGTGTGGCGGTGTGTGATTAGATAACGTAGGGCTAGTGTTAGTAGATAAAATCGTATGATTTCCGCTGATCAAGGAACTAAGTAATGAAACATTTTAGCCCCACCCGGCCCGAGTCTGACTGATTGGATGCTGGGGCTGGGTGGGGCTCAGCTGTTGCACGTTGAGCCATCGATGGGCACAGGTTAAACCACCCGCACCATCACCACACTCAGACACACACTCAGGGAGATCCCCCAGCATGGCAGCATGCTGTACCTCCTGCTCTGTGTCAATATGCTCAACCTCTGCAATAAACTGCTTTTAACATCACTACACTGTGTCCTGGATTCAGAGGAGCCCAGTAAAAGCAGCATTGGTGGAGCGTGGCATGGATATTGTTGCTACACTATTGTTTTCACATACTGGTTCATATATGATTCAAATATGAATTGTTATCAATTTCATCTTTAAATTCAAAAGACTTTATTCCCCTCGGCGGAAATAGTTTCTGTCACAATCACTCTGCTCAATTTCCAAAGGAGTCCGTCATTAGAAAATAAAAAAAAACATACAAACATACGTGTGGTTAAACAGTGAGTACCCTCTTGAAACCCTGTTAAACCGTATTGTTGCGGTGCAGACATGAACGAGCACAGCTCCAGGAGCCACAGCATCTTCCTGATCAGCATCAAGCAGGAGCACGTGGAGACGGAGCAGAAGCTGTGTGGGAAGCTCTACCTGGTGGATCTGGCTGGCAGCGAGAAGGTAAACCTCAGACACTAGTGCTGCTGCTCATTCTACTGCTAGTGATGCTGCTCATCACAGCCACTATCCTGCCTTACAACACAGGGGGAGGGAGAGGACTGGGTAGAAGGGCTGAACGGCCTAGGGGGAGAAATGGGTAGGAGGGTTACAATTGTGTTGCGCTATAAAACAGGCCAGATTTTTGATGGATCCCACCTTTTCTGTTTGTCGTATCCGAGAGAGGACGATATACTTTATAGATGTTATATTATATACCAGTTGTGGACATTTCTCCATGTGTCCATTCCAGGGAGGTTTTATATTTGTCTTGGGAAATCAACTTATATTTTGATATAGAAAGACTATAGTGCCTGCTTTTTCACTCTCTCTCTCTCTCTCTCTCTCTCTCTCTCTCTCTCTCTCTCTCTCTCTCTCTCTCTCTCTCTCTCTCTCTCTCTCTCTCTCTCTCTCTCTCTCTCTCTCTCTCTCTCTCTCTCTCTCTGGTGATGTAGGTCAGTAAGACGGGGGCAGCAGGAGCGGTGCTGGACGAGGCCAAGAACATCAACAAGTCTCTATCTGCGCTGGGGAACGTCATCTCCGCCCTGGCCGAGGGAACGGTGAGGAACACTCTGGAACGCTCTGGAATGCTCCTGAACATTGTGAAGAGCTGACCTGTTCATTTCACATGTTATAGTTCTGTTGGCTCCTTTGGGGGTTCTCCACACAGAGTATGAAGTGAAATCTTAGATCAGTATTACCAAGTAGAGCATACAGTATCTAGTAGACACACACACACACACACACACACACACACACACACACACACACACACACACACACACACACACACACACACACACACACACACACACACACACACACACACACACACACACACACACACACACACACACACACACAGTTCACAGTTCTCCATTATTTAAATTATTTGCTAGAAATATACCCTTACATAATAATACATTAAAAAAGAATGCTTCTATCATGGCTCCTAACTGGCACATATTCAAACCCTGGGCATTCTGTAATCCTAATCTTATCCATCATTTCCAATCCCCTGATCCCTAATGCTTTGTCTTTGTGATGAGGTGCCAGTTTAGCTCTTGAAAGCTATATACTTCCACCACTGAACCATTGTTCAATTCTCTGCACTTTTACATTGATCAAATATACTGCATTAAATTGGAACTATATATACAATATACATTCATGATTCAGCACCGAAACGTCTACACAAATGTATTTTATTCGTCATGAATGTTTATCTTTTTAGGCTTTTCTCTATATTATTGACAGACGCAGTCATTTTTATAATTCATCACACGTTGCAGTCTTTCCTGTTAATATAACGCCTCACTCGCAAATGTCCTGGAGCCAGTCTGTCCTCCCAACTGCCAGCTCAACAGACACCCACACCACTGCCAAAATGTCAGCCAATTCTAAAATTTGAAGATTATTGAGGTGGAGGGCTTTAATCAGTCACCTTTTAAAGACTCAGCGTTGCATGCTGACAGTAAAGGTCATATTCAGTGGGTGCGCACGTGCATGCGCTTGCACGTGTGTTTGATGTACTATATTTCCCTAACTGAAATGTGCTGCATTAAACATCTTATGAGAAATTGCAGAATTGCAAAGTTTGCCAAGTCACACATAAAAAGCCTAAACCAAAATGTCTTATTACTTCCTTTGATGAATGTTGTCTTTCATCTTTTTCTAAAACCACCACCACTACTACTAGTAGTATTACTACTACTACTGCTAAATATCTGCTTACTGGCATCTCCTTTATTCTGTCTATAGCCTGTCTCCAGCAGAATCACTCTATTGGGGCTCTTCTCAAGGTGAAACATCCCAAATTAGAAACTAAAAGTCCCCTCTGTGCAGTTTTGCGTCAGCCATCTCGGTTTTGGGAATTAGCACAAACAAGTGGAGCAGCAACATCCCCGCACTTTTGACTTTCCAAACATGGACTCGTTCCATCACCACAAGCTCACCTATCCAAGGTCCTTCTGTCGCCGGTTAGCAGTAAGCTAGTGTCCTCCAACCACGCACATCCTACATTCATAACCTGTCCTAACTGGTCTGACTGTGAACCCTGTCCTCTGTAGAAAACCCATGTGCCGTACCGGGACAGCAAGATGACCCGCATCCTGCAGGACTCTCTGGGCGGGAACTGCAGGACCACCATGTTCATCTGCTGCTCCCCGTCCTCCTACAACGACGCCGAGACCAAGTCCACCCTGATGTTCGGCCAACGGTATGCATAGTCTGCACACACACCTGCACGCACGCACGTCACACGCACACACGCACACACTCTGCTTCATAACAGAATACATTGTGCTTTAACGCCAGATCTCGGTCAGGATTCCTAAACATAGCGCGCCGTCAAGTCATGTGGAAACCTTAACCCCCTAACCCTAACCCTAATCCTATCCCTAGCAAAGTAAAAAGGATTACCTCACCCTAACACCTAACTAACCCTGATTAGATATTCTTCATTGTAATGATATTTGGTCCTTTTTATATCGAAAATCCAGGTGACCCTGTTTCTAGAGTTGTCCACACTTGTGAATGTGAGACCGGCTGCATTATTCTATTTAGATTCACTCCCTCATCATGGTCTACCTTTAAGGTCAATCACATAATGTATTGCTTTTGCAAAAAACACATGCTAAATGTAAAATGTCGATAACCTTGTCATTATCTCTTCTCCATCTTCCTCTCCACAGTGCCAAGACCATCAGGAACACGGCCTCCATCAACCTTGAGCTGACGGCGGAGCAGTGGAAGCGGAAGTACGAGAAGGAGAAGGAGAAGAACAAGACCATGAAGGAGACTCTCCAGAGGCTGGAGGCTGAACTCAACCGCTGGAGGAACGGTGAGCTACAGTACTCCATTATCGCCACCGTTGTATAGATGGCGCCATTGGCTGTTTATTTTTTACTTCCGATGTCAAGAAACTTTTACTAACTTACTTGCTACAAGCAGGAATAGCTGTCAATTTTGTTAATTCCATATTGTTGATATATTTTCTTATTATTATTACTAGGAAATAATGTGGTATTAATTCAACATGTTAATTCAACATACTAGAAAACAGTATCTGGCTTTTCCAGAATAAGTAGGACCCAAAAAAGGCTCTTTGGCAATTTTTCTTACATCAGATATCAAGGAAGGGTTAGTTAGGTGTCCATGTTAGGTTGAGGCGATCATTTTCATTCGTTTTAATTTATTGTGTAAAAAAGAGGACTTGAATATTTTCATTCTCGTGCTTTATTGGCAACAACAGCAACAACAGCAGCCAAATTCTCCCCCTCTCTCTCTCTCTCTCTCTCTCTCTCTCTCTCTCTCTCTCTCTCTCTCTCTCTCTCTCGCCCTCTCTCTCTGTCTCTCTCTCTCTCTCTCTCTCTCTCTCTCTCTCTCTCTCTGTCTCTCTCTCTCTCTCTCTCTCTCTCTCTCTCTCTCTCTCTCTCTCTCTCTCTCGCCCTCTGCCTCTCTCTCTCTCTCTCTCTCTCTCTCTCTCTCTCTCTCTCGCCCTCTGCCTCTCTCTCTCTTCCCCCTCTCTCTGCCCCTCTTTCTCTCTCCCCCTCTCCCCCCCTTTCCCCCTCTCCCCCTCCCTCTCTCTCCCCCTCTCTCTCTCTCCTCCCTGTCCCCCCCTCTCTCCCTCCCCGCCTCTCCCCCTCTCCCTCTCTCCCCCTCTCCCTCTCTCCCCCTCTCCCCCTCCCCCTCTCTCTCTCTAGGGGAGAACGTGCCCGAGACGGAGCGCACCACAGCGGACGTGGTGACCCGTCTGGAGGCAGTGGAGGAGCGCACCACGCCCACGGCCATCCTGGACAACGACACATCCTCCATCGTGGTGCGCATCTCAGAGGAGGAGCGGCAGAAGTACGAGGAGGAGATCCGCAAGCTGTACAAGCAGCTGGACGACAAGGTCTATATAAACCCTCACAAACCTGAACCGTTCCCACCTGTTTAGACGGAGGCATCATCTCTGTATGTAAAGAAAGCGCACAACAGCTTTCAAATCCGATTCGAAAGAGAGATTTAAAACACTCGTGTGAACAAGGCCTCAGATGTACGATGAGTGGATGGGCGCTGCCACTAGAGGCCGCTGTCTATTCACTCTCTTTTTCCATTTATCAAACAATACAAATAGCACACAAACAGACACAGACGCGCACCACACACACACACACACACACACACACACACACACACAGACAAACACACAAACACACAGTGGATGAACCAATCAATTTAGCAAACATACTGCTGTTATGAATGAAACTGTGCCACACAAACTCATGAGCCGTTTGTCTACAGGATGACGAGATCAACCTTCAGTGCCAGTTGGTGGAGAAACTCAAGGAACAGATGATGGACCAGGATGAGGTAGGACAGACACACACACACACACACACACGCACACGCACACACACAAAGGCTTAAACCAGAATGCACCTGTTCTGATTATAAACCATCTTGTCAGTAGAGGGCCTTGTCTTGAAGCTAACCCTCACACTTCACATTTATGATACTACTGCAGCCGGCAACATCAATTTGTTTAAAGATTGATGTTGTTTGTTTATATCAATGCTCTCCCATCTGTCCAATGTATTTAGTGTGTCCAATGTATAATAGACAGCCTTCTTTTGTGAAAAAACATCTTAATCCTCCTCTCTCTCTCTCTCTCTCTCTCTCTCTCTCTCTCTCTCTCTCTCTCTCTCTCTCTCTCTCTCTCTCTCTCTCTCTCTCTCTCTCTCTCTCTCTCTCTCTCTCTCTCTCTCTCTCTCTCTCTCTCCCCCTCCCTCCTCAGCTGCTGGCCTCCTCCCGTGGCGATGGGGACAAGGTGCAGATGGAGCTGGGCCGGCTTCAGATGGAGAGCGACTGCGCCAAGGCGGAGGTGAAGGAGGTGCTGCTGGCCCTTGAGGAGCTGGCCGTCAACTATGACCAGAAGAGCCAGGAGGTGGAGGAGAAGGGCCTGCAGAACCAGCTGCTGGCCGAACAACTTGCCCAGAAGATGGTGCGTCTTGGGGGGGGGGGGGGGCGTTTATGGGTGCCGTTGGGTCGTTGGTTCATTTGGTTAATATACATTTTCTGATTAGATGTGTGATTTGTTTTTGGAAATTGAGAAGAGTATGGTCTAAGGACAGAATAGGCCAATGTCTTCCTTTTGATACCCTTATGCGGTAAAACTATGAAGTGAACCATGTCATATTGATATTGATTGATTGCTATTTTAAGATAAACTACGAAAAAGGCAAAGAAAGAAAACACACATCTAGATCATAACAGATCTAGATGTGGGCTCCTTTGCTTTGTATCCGATCATTATCGGCACTTGATCACATGACATCCCGCTTAGCTACCATGCTCGCTACCAGGATACATCGCCAAAATATGTTCCTGTGTAACTGTGTAGTAACATTCCTGTGTTATTTGAACTCCTCCATGTTTTCCCTATGACCTATGACCTATCTCCTCTGTCTGCTCTGGGGTAGGCCAACCTGATGGAGCTGGAGGCGGAGCTATCCCACATGCAGGAAGTGAGCGGTCAGCAGAGAAAGCGCATCGCCGACGTCCTGAACGGCCTCATGAGGGACCTGAGCGAGTTCAGCGCCATCGTGGGCAATGGGGAGATCAAACTGGTGCGTTCAGATCACACTAAACAACAAAGGATCCGAGCTAAGTTGAGATTCGAAATCCACAACATCTTCAACAACAACCAAATATTCTCCCTCTCTCTCCCTCCCCCTTCTCCCCCCCCCCCCCCCAACTCTCTTCCCCTTCTACCTGATCCTCTGCTGGTCTCTCAGCCGGTGGAGATCAGCGGGGCCATCGAGGAGGAGTTCACCGTGGCCCGGCTGTACATCAGCAAGATCAAGTCGGAGGTGAAGGGCATGGTGAAGCGGTGCCGGCAGCTGGAGAACATGCAGCTGGAGTGCCACCGCAAGATGGAGGAGACGGGCCGCGAGCTGTCCTCCTGCCAGCTGCTCATCTCCCAGGTCAGAGGCAGCCTGGGGCGGGCAGATGGGTGATGGGTGGTGGTGGTGGGTGGACGGTGGATGGGTGGGTGGGTGGATGGGTGGTGGTGGGGGCTGGGTGGGTAGGTGGATGGATGGATGGATGGATGGACGGTGGGCGGGCCGGCAGATGGGTGGTGGGTGGGTAGATGGAGTGTGAACGGATGAATGGATGCATGTATTAACAATTTGGGTTTTCTGGTGAAAGGATGTAGGATGGGATGGGTTGGATTGAGGGATGGATGGATAAGTGGCTGAAAGGGTCGGGTCTGGTTGAGAATGGAAATAATCAAAGTGACAATTGTAGATGCAGGTCTGAATGGATAATATTGATTTTCTGCCCAAATGACTACAGGAGAGAATTTAATTCATGCTGAAAGTCTTGATCTCTATAATGACAGAAGGTTGACCTTCTGGTGTGTGTGTGTGTGTGTGTGTGTGTGTGTGTGTGTGTGTGTGTGTGTGTGTGTGTGTGTGTGTGTGTGTGTGTGTGTGTGTGTGTGTGTGTGTGTGTGTGTGTGTGTGTGTGTGTGCGTCTATCCATGTGTGTGTGTGTGTGCGTGTCTGTCCATGTGTGTGTGTGTGCGTGTCTGTCCATGTGTGTGTGTGTGTGTTTCTGTGTGTGTGTAGCATGAGGCTAAGATCCGCTCCCTGACGGAGTACATGCAGAGCGTGGAGCAGAAGAAGAGGCTGCTGGAGGAGAGCCACGACTCCCTGAGCGAGGAGCTGGCCAAGCTGCAGGACCAGGGTACACACACACATACATATACTGTATATACACACACACAAAAACGCAGCAACACTCACATACATGCATGCACGCGCACACACACCCACACACACACTGTATACACACGCACAGTCACACACACGCGTGCACATACACATACACACTGTATACACACACACATACATATACTGTACATACACATACAAACACACAGCTGCACTCACACACACAAACACACACACCCACACAGATATAATGAACACACAAACACACGTACTCTCAGAGCTGTCTTTAATGCTTAGCTCTCTGTGTGTCCAGATAACTCAATGGCGGAGGAGAAGGAGGGAGAGAAGGGCGAGACAGAGGAGGGTAACGTCAAGGTGAGTGGGAGATCTCCTCTACCCTGAGGCTGAAGCTCCAGCTCCACAGGAAATGATGTCTGATGCTATGTGTTAGCCTCATTATGGCTAGCTGAAGGACTTTCACATACCACACCATACAAGTCTTTCTGTTTAGTCACTAATGGTATAGGATTGTCACCATATTGGACCAATATTTAGCTGAAATAGATCTTTCTAAAGTGTTAACGCTAAAATGTTTTACTCCTGTATTACATTTTTGAAGTATTCTTATGAACTAGTGGTAGTGATTGGGAGTGTTAGTGGTTTATCGATACCATTTGTTTCTTTGGAAAGACGCCAGTCTCTGTGGTCTCTACTGAACAGAAGCCTCCCCGCCAGCAGGGGGACTCTCATCGCGGGGTCCACCACAAGCAGCTGGCCCGCCTGCGGGATGAGATCAACGAGAAGCAGAGGATCATCGACGAGCTCACTGAGTCAGTACTGCACTAACGCCTTCAGTGATACTGACACGTGTTCACATTACTGACATTGTTGTCAAGTTGTGGTCTTGTTCAAACTCGAACCCAGGAGTTGACTGACACATGCCCCGATATAATTTAAATATGTCGCACTCCCGAGCAGTAAACATTAACCTTTTTCTTTACTCTATTAATTGAACGTGTGCGATACTTACAATATAATTATTTGTAATGTTCAGAAATAATGGATTAATACTAATGGTAGTGTTGAATACATGTGAAGATTTGCAACATTATCGTCTTCAACAACCATTGGTTAATCTTTCGGTTGGGTTCCCAGTCGTAACTCCAAGATGGAGATCGAGCTGGCCCAGATCCGCTCTGACTTTGAGCGTCTGAAGTGCCAGGACAACACCAAGAGCGAGCGGCTGGAAGAGCTCTCGTGAGTGTTCACAGCCAACATCTTTGTTGAGATTGTGCAAGAAATTGCATTTACTGTGTAACTATTTTTGTAACTGTTTTGGCGTTTTTTCCTGTTCCGGTCAGATTCCTGCATGAGCGTCATGAGCAAACCAAACAAGACTTGAAGGGTCTGGAGGAGACTGTCGTGAGTTAGATGTTTCATTTACTACACTTTCACATTCAACTTGATCCCAATTGAGCCTTGTTTCTAAAAATGTTTTTTTCTCTCTCTCTCTCTCTCTCTCTCTCTCTCTCTCTCTCTCTCTCTCTCTCTCTCTCTCTCTCTCTCTCTCTCTCTCTCTCTCTCTCTCTTTCCTTCAGGCCCGCGAACTCCAGACCCTTCACAACCTACGCAAGCTGTTTGTACAGGATTTGACGTCGCGGGTTAAAAGAGTATGTTCCATACTATAATCTTTGTCCTTTCTATTTATTTACTATTTCTGTTCGCCAACTGTTTTCTCCAACGGTTTTTGCTCTACCAGAGTTCCGAAATGGAACCGGATGATAGTGGGGGGTCTTGCACCCAGAAGCAGAAGATTTCCTTTCTTGAAAATAACCTGGACCAACTTACAAAAGTTCACAAACAGGTATGATCGACCACTGTCATGTTGATCATTTCATTATTTAAATGTATTTTCTTAAACAGTTATTTATATTGAGGCAAGGATAAGGTGAATGATTTAAAAGATGATTTAAATGTATTTTAAAATGTATCCTTTTAATCGCTTCGCTTCACATTCTTCAAACTCAAACACACACACACACACACACACACACACACACACACACACACACACACACACACACACACACACACACACACACACACACACACACACACACACACACACACACACACACACACACACACACACACACACACACCTCTTCCCTCCCCCTCTACCCCAGCTGGTACGTGACAATGCAGATCTGCGTTGTGAGCTTCCAAAACTGGAGAAGCGTCTTCGGTCTACTGCTGAGAGAGTTAAGGCCCTGGAGACAGCACTGAGGGACGCCAAGGAGGGCGCCATGGTCGACCGCCGCCGCTACCAGAAGGAGGTGGACCGCATCAAGGATGCCATGCGGGCCAAGAACGCCCTCAGGCGCCCCCATGCTGCACAGATCGGTACTGCACCCTCCTCGCGACGAACGCATTTCAGACAACTTTGATTGACAGCCAAAATGGATTGCCAGAATCAATCCTGGAAGAGATACCCTGATTGGTGGGGAATGAGCCAGGGGTGGTTTAAAATCTAAATGGTCTCATACAGAGGCAGGAGCAGTCGACCTCAAACTGCTGACAAATGGCTGTGGTGTTTCCAACAAGTTACACTCAAGTGACAGCCCTTACATCTTGCCTATAGCACCTTTCACAAGGAAGGAACATGACCACATAAAGAATGATTCAATAGTGTAATAAATAATCAGAGAATATAGATATATATCAAGATTATTCGATTGAAAAACTCTGACTTGGACTCACTGAAAAAGCAGCGGTAGTGTTCCATCCAATGCAGTGTGAATCATTTCGTAGGCCTGAACGCGTTCCTCCAACCTCTCCTGACGTCTCTTCCTGCGTTCTCTCTCTCTCTACAGCGAAGCCGGTCCGGCCGAAGCAGCTTCCCACCTGCTCGCCCACCAACCCCTTCTACACGTACGTGCGCGCTAACGATTACGGCAACGCCTACAGCAACGCCCTCTTCCAGAGCGCCCTGTCCCAGAAGGCGGCCGCCGTCACCATCGCCTCCAACCCCAACTCCGTCCAGAGCAACGCGTGAGTCTGGGTGCAAGCCAGGGTCTTCTGATCATAATACCGTTTGGTTCTCCTGGGTTGAGGAGTGTCACTTGAACACTATTACACCTATAGTGTGTGTGGTGTGTCTGGGAATGTGATGTATTACCTGAACGCTAGTACACCTATAATGTGTCTGGGGTGTCAGGGAACGTTGTGTACAGTATTACCTGTAGAAAAAATATGAATAGAAATTCAGCATGAATAGAAATTCAGCCAATTTCTATTCATGCGTTTGAAATACAGTGTTAATATACATACAAGCATATACATTTTTACCCTTGTACTGGGGTACATACAAACACAGACCATCAAAGACCCCGTTCCCACAGACACTGAGGGGACACACAAAAAAGCCCCACCCCCCACAAAAAAGAACACAACCCGTGAAGTTGTGAGAACATATATCTGCTAAACCCAAATGACATGGTATGAAACGGACAACATATGTTTAAAAACCGAGAAAACCCCCAAAACTGAGTTCACCCAGGCGTTTAACCCCGGTCATGACTTGAGGAAAATGGATCTATTTCTGGGTTTTCTTTTAAAATCCGCACATCGTGTATTTATTCTGGGGCCGTATTTTTACATGGTGGAATGTGCAGTCTGTGCCTTGCTGCCTCGGTGACTTCTTGTGTTGCGGTGTCCCATGTGTGTGTGTTCTCCCCCAGAGTTTCCACAGCACTGGGCTACAGAGCGACCAGCAAGCCCACAGACATCCTAGAGTCCTTCCCCCTCAACATAGACAACGGTGAGCAGAGTCACACATGCACACACACACGCGCAAACACATACAAACACACGCAGTTACACATTCACACACACACACACACACACTCACTCACTCACTCACTCACTCACTCACTCACTCACTCACTCACTCACTCACTCACTCACTCACTCACTCACTCACTCACTCACTCACTCACTCACTCACTCACTCACTCACTCACTCACTCACTCACTCACTCACTCAAACACACACACACACACACACACGCACATGCACATGTACTACATACACGCACATATACTACATACACACACATGCACACACACGCAGTCAAACACTCACGCACACACACACACACACGCACGCACGCACACACACACACACACACACACACACACACACACACACACACACACACACACACACACACACACACACACACACACACACACACACACACACACACACACACACACAGTCCCACACACAGTCACAAATACACACACACAAACACACACACACACTTACAGGCACATGTACACACACGCATCAGCCCGCACACTTACATGCACACGTATGCAAACACACACATATGCCAATGCACGCACGAATGCACACATGCACACCATATAAATAGATATCCTTGTGTGTGCATACATACATTCAGATGTATAGGACATAAATACACGCATACACAGACAACTATATACATATATGCACGTCCATACAAACATACCTGTTTGCACACTCAAACATGTTTACACATAGATATACATGCATTATAAGATTTGTGCATTGATTTGACATGCATGCATGGATCCACACACACCCAAACCCTTCACTTTTTGGTATTGATCTTGATCTTTATTTATTAAATACTAACAATTGCTTGAATGAAGTACTAAATATATGCTTGTTACCAAACAGGTAAAAAAAGTGCCACCAGCGACACGAGAGACATCAATGATAACAGGTGAGTGAACTTGGTTCAGTGGAATCTAAGCTACTTCATTTGAATGTACTTCACTGTTGTAAAACTATTATATGCATTCAAAGAGTAGGCTGTTTAGTGGTTTTCTAAACTAATCTATCCATCTATTGGTAATAAGGGAAGGGAAATCAGTTGAAAAAACTATATTGAGTCATTTAGGCTGAATTCTGAATATATTACTCCCTGAGTCAGGTGGAGTAATTTATCCCTCAAAACTTGACGTTTGTGTATTTATGTCAATCAGTGGCTGGTGAGAGCAGAATGAGTGAGTGTGTGTGTCAATCATGTATTGGTGAGAGCGTAACGAGTGAGTGTGTTTGTCACCAGGAGTGATGTGCACTGTGGCATTGAGGCCGAGGACCCAAACAGACACTACATCATTCAGCAGGAGACCGCCGCAAGTTAATCCTATGGTGAGTCGCACACACGCACGCGCACGCACGCATGTATGCTTGCATGCAGACATGCATGCACAATTGCACGCACAAACACACACATAGCTTCAATATATATAAAGTATATTTCACATGTTTGTTGTAAGTCCAAAAAAATGGTTGCATAATAAATTAGATTTACAATAAAGGACATGCTGTTTCATGTGATCTGTAATTCACTCCACTTTCTTTCCTTCTAGATGACCAATCACTGTTCCTGTCCATGGATCCCATCACCCAGTCTGCATGCAGCCTCTCTCTCCCACATCCCCAAAAACTCTTATTTTGATGTTGATGATGATGACGACGATGAAGCCCTCTATCCCTTGTTGTCAGCCCCCCTATAGCCCACACTTACACAGCCCGAAGGTGACTTGTCTTTCTCTCACACACACACACACACACACACACACACACACACACACACACACACACACACACACACACACACACACACACACACACACACACACACACACACACACACACACACACACACACACACACAGACTCCTGTAATCAGGTCCTGAGTTCAGCCAGCTTCGACTCTGCTTCAGTTCAGTCATCTTGTCGAAATAGTTTGTTTTCCAAGAGAACTTCACCATCACAATCGCAACAAAATCGAATGAACCGGAAACCATAGATCAAATGGTTGAATGTTATTCTTTTACCAAACCAAAATTTACAGGCACTTTCCCTGACTCTACTGAACTGAAACAGAGTTTGATCGCTAGGCCAACTTGCAAAGGTTAATTAGAAAGTAGAAACACCATGTAAATAATAGCTATATATTATATATAGTATATACTCGGGTAGGGGTTTTTGACCAGTAACTGTTTCTGTGAAGGTACAGTCACCCCAGTCTCAAAGGCAACCTGTGAGGAAGCATTGGGGCATCGTAAGGATGTTTGGTACCTAGAGTACGACTGTGTTCCGTCAATCTCTGCATGTATGTAGCTTATAGCGGGTTAGCTTAGAATAAAAAAAACCTTTGCATGTAACCAGACTGCAGACTTCAGCGCAAGTGCTACAAATGGATAAGATGATGGCAGACAGAGAGACAACTGATAGACCTTCCCAATTACTAAACACACGCGCCATGATGCTGTCAGGAGATAGAGCTTAGTAGGCTAGATATTTTAGCTAGTTAGCTTGATCAGTTAGCTAGTTAGAAGACAGCGATTGGATCTGATTTCACATGCTGTACTGCATAGAAGTCAGGTCCATTCCTGTCCTTTTTTCTGTGAGCTTCTGCATCTATAGTTTATAGAAAAGAATGGTTGATAAACCTATAGAGAAAAAAGGTTAATTTAGACAGACCACGTAGGAAAAAAACTAGATATGCCCTGTAGTTTGGAATTGGGGGTAAAGCATAGAAGTATCGACAATGCAAAGAGTTCGAGGAATAAAGCTACTGTACGTGTTAGGTAATATTGTCCACGGAAACACCCACCATGCTGTCGTTCCCTGTCTGCGAGTCGCTCCACGTTTTACCAATCCTTACCAACCGTTACTTTCTCATTAACAAATAGTGTTTGTGTACTACTGATGTATGTGTAACTACTAACTCTAGGGCTTCAGGTAACAAGCTTAAGCATTATCTTTTCACATGATTACTACACACTACACATTTTAGATTGTAGTGAGTCTGGGACGAACAGCGAGGCCATCCGTTGAGGTAGAACGTCATTGGTTTTTAAAAGTTTCTTAGCTGGGATACCCGTGATTGGGCGCAACTTTTCTGGCACTTAATCATATGCAACTTTCTCCGCCTACCTGGCTTCTAACCAATGAGGAAATATGATGAGATAATTGACTTATAGGCCCATACCGTCAAGACAATAACCCTTGTAATTGTGTGTTCTCTGATTATCTCGATAGAAAAGTGAGACCCCTGAAGTTTTAAATTGTAATGAATTGTATTTATTGTACACTTAAATGCATGCTTGAATCTATTACCACCAAACAAGCATAAAGCATACATTTCCTTAAGGTGTCAAAGCATCATAAGCCATTGAGAGACTTCCATACTGCCTGCACACGTAACTGCTTTGATTCCTCTTTTAGAATCCTGACCAACCAATCAGGATAGAGGGCCCCCAGCTAAGAATTGTGTTGGGTCAGCTTTGGGGCTGTCTCATTGGACGAGAGTTGAGTACCTGTATGCAAATGTACACTGTATGTCCACAGCTATATTCCATGGATTGCGCCACTTTCTGAATAAACGGGGGGATAGAAATACACCTCAGCAGTAGAAACATGCCGCTCAGCCAAGTCGCATCGGGTTTCTAAAATGACACCTCTACTGAAAGCGTTTCTGTTCCACATTCAAAGGTGGCCCAAACCATACAAATGATACAATCAAGTAACCAGCTTGGGGAAATCGGGTACAACATGTATAAAGGTAAAGGATATATGAGAACAAATTAATTCATTATTATAGTAAAAGTATTTTTTACTACTGGTAAAACTGTGACAGCACTTGAGAGTCAGTCAATGTAGTCCATGTTGCCGTTTGCCGGCGTTTTTCTCGTCTCAGGGCCAACCAATCAGGATCGCGGTGGGGCACGCTTCCTTGCGGTGTCTGTGGTTTGTATTGTCAGTTGCATAATTGATACTCGTGATGTTTTTCAGAGCAAAAAGAGCAACGGTACAACTATACATAGAAGAGCTATGTCATTGTTTTACACAGCCAGACGTGATTTATTGTAATCCTCAGCTAGCTCCTGGTCAGAGTACTTACCCAACCCAACCCCCGTCCACCCCCCCTTTATCCGTCGAGAGTGACTTCATATCTCCGGCGTAATTAACCTTTGTGGGCAAAGTGTGTACTATATAGCATCACCCGTATCTATCCACGGTCTGATTTTGGACATCTTATGATGTAGTAAATATTGCTAATCCTGTAAGTATAGCTTGTGTGCTGCCGTGTTATATTGTGAAAACTAAAAGGTACACACGCTCATTTTTTTCCGCGGCTCCTGAATGTGTACCTCTTCATTTATTTGCGTAAGCTTGAACTGTAGGGTTGTCATGAGTATGTACATCATGCATATTTCTGTATATATATATATCTACGGCCGTTAGAATGCTGTAATATCTGTGAACCGATGTGTTGTAGTAAAAATATCAAATAAACATTTAGAAACCTGGTTCCTAACAGTCATTTGTTTTTCCTCCTGTATTCGGGAAACAGTTGATATTCGTTGTAATTGAACGCTGGAGTTATGCCTTGAAATACGGTCTGCTTGAGTGGATCAACACAATGCATATCTCCCTAGTGCTGTGACTTGGTTAAATATCATAAATCATTGACAATCTCACATTGAAAACAATCATAACAATTGTGTATAGGCCTATTAGTGTTTACAGTTTAAAGGGGTGTATACAGATGATAAACATACCCATTTGTGTGTTTGTGTCTGTGTGTAGCCAGTTAAGTCTAACCATTATGGCTGTTGTTTAAATGACCTCTGACCTACAGCCTTAATTCATGAACCACCAACCATGTCATGAAGTGAACCCTTCTAAAGAGATAATATTACATCGTGATTATGCAATGACGAATGTTCTGCATACTGCAAAAACAAGCTGGAATCTGGGATGATATAAAAAATATTGATAATATTAAATAATACAATATCAAACATTACAAACTGCATATTACTTACTGCATATTTGACACATGTGGTGCAGCGTATCTTTGCCTAGAAGTTAGCAACAAAACCTTCAATGAAACGTTGAGGGTTGGTGAGAGTGAGATTCGCATAGAAGGAGATTTTAGATGCAGGCTTTGTTTGAATGTGGCCCTTTAATGACCTATGCAAAGCGGGACCACAACACATATTCATATAGTCATGTTTCCTGCCCAATGCCAACCAGGAGTCATGGGGGCAGGGTAGGCTAGTGCCGGTTTGCTGACTTTTGCAGCCCTAGAGAATTCAACAAGAGAGATAATACAATAACTCCCATGACAATGTTGAACTGACTTCCTCTTTTTAGTAAAAAAAAAAGAGAAAGAAATGAATTCCCTTGATATCCACGCTGCCTGTCTTGTGTAGGAATGTCCTTTGCTTATCTTGTGATGCATCCTTTCTATTACAACGCATATTTGTTCCCATGAGAAAGGATGCGCTGGTGTAAACAGCGATAAAATATCAGGGGATATAACCAAGCTCGCAAGTTTATTTAAGTCTCATACTAAATAAATTCATTTTTGTTGTATCAGGAGGGACAGTTCATTAAAATAGATAGGCCTATGCCGGATAGAGAAATTTAATTTTGACCTAATATGGTCTTCGAATGATGTCAAACAAATGTTGCTTGAGTAAATTAAACGGATGGATGGGTGGATTAAAACTAATTATATCCCTACTATTTCATAGGGGCAACTTTAAACCATACCTAGGCCTACTACTTTTTAGAAGGTAGGTGTGCAGAGGCTGGTCAAGAGACTTCAAACAAACCACTGGCATTCTTTTCAACTTAACCACTGCCTTGCCGTACCCCCCCCCCCCCCCCCCCGCCGCCCCCCACCATTCGAATCCATGCAACCAACAACCGAAGAATATCCCAATATAACTGCTACTGTGTGTAGCTCCCGGGCCCCGCCGCCCTGCGTGTCCGGAGCTGACAGCAGACACCCAGGCACCAGGAGGAGCTCACAACAACGGGACATGTCATTCCGCTGTGACTGCTGGAGACACACGACTGACAATACCATGACATAGGCAGCGGCACAACTGACGAAGCTTTTTACAGCCAACCTGTCGGATGCAGCAATATATCCCCGGCAGCGCCTAAAGACTTTGGCAGTTTGCGTGTTTTGTAGTCGGCGTGGGGGACGCTTTGAAACACGATCCAGATTCCTGGACACCATGAAAAACGCTCAAGGTAGGCTTAATTAACGCGTCGCGAGCTGCGTCATTACGTTCAATTAGACGCGAAGCGTGTTAATTGTATTTGATTTGGAGTTAATTGGACTTTGTTTTATAACTTTAAGTGGTGGTATATTTATTTGGCTATCAATAGATACGACCAATGTGCTATGAACTATTTGACTATTACAGGAAATAATAGTTTTTGACTAAATAGGCCTATTGCTTTTAAAACAATATATGGCATTGGCTCTTCTTAAACTTTCCCCTACAAATTAATAGAAAATACAATTCGAATGTAAAAACGATCTCACGGTCGCACCAGCCAGGCATGTTGACTTGTCACATGACGGTGTCAGATGAGCGCTGACGACCTGCGAGAGGACGATTAAGATTCCTTCTTGAAAATTATGGGATATTGTTTTTGCCCCATTAACCTATTTGGAGTAATGTGTTATGAAATGTAGGCCTATATTTAGGACTCATGCATCCATTCTGTTATTAAAACTACACTGCGTGTTTGACGGTCTTTTAAAATAAATATATGGCCTATATTTAACTTTAATGATCATGCTTGCACATGTGAGCACATACATCCCGTTTGTTACGCGTGTCAGCATTCTACATGGTAGGCCTACTACAGCATTTTTACAAGCGATTTCCAAATTGCATGAGTTTTTACTGGTAAAAAAAAAGCAGCCTAGGCTATCTGTGGCCATAGAAGCATGGTGCCTTAAATAGAATGTAAGCTCTCTAAAATTATAGGTCTGGTTATCTCTTGAAAAACTATTTTGAAAGTTTACAATTTACGATTGCTTAAGTCTTGGTATTATTTTAAACAGACTCGGTTTTACGTGAGGTCTGGCTGACTTATTTGTGCGGGTCAATTGGCTTTTATTTTGACTCGGGACACTTACATAAAGTCAGTGAGGGATAATGTGATGACATGCGCGCCATAGAACGCACGTATTATTTTGAGGTCCGCTAATATAGGTCTAAACCTATGATCTAAACAAGATGGACTGAATATATAAACCATGTGCAAAACACATTGGTTTATATTAATCCCTCCAAATTGGATTGGAAGTCTTTATTTGGGACTTTTTTGTGTATTTCGTTTTTAAACCAAAACAGTAACGGTTCATGTTTCAATGTGACACAATACAAAGTGCACATTCCATACCTACTTGTCCGCTGACTCACAACACTTACACGCATATGTTGATACACCAAATACACAATTTACTGAACAATCAACAAAATGGAAATAAAATCTGGGCCACAATTTAGCATTGTTCTTCCCTTTTTTATTTCGGCTAATTAGCTGTGCTTATCCTTAATAAAGCACACTCCAATTGTTATTAGGGGAGTGGAAGCAACAACTTTACAATGTTCACACTATTCACCGGCCCGACACAGGAGCGACTTTACTAAGCCTTCAAAGCAGCTGTTACTGTCTGTTACAGTGCTTCTTCTCTTCTCCCTCTGCTGTGTGGGCTAAGTTATAAATAAGAGAGAGTAAAAGGTCTCTGTGTGTGCGTGTGTGCCTGTGTGTGTGTGTGTTGGTGTTTGTGCGCGCGTGTGTGTGTGCGGATGTGTTTGTTTGTGTGTGTGTTGGTGTGTGTGCGTGTGTGTATGTGTGTGTGTGGATTTGTTTCTTTGTTTGAGTGAGTGTGTGTGTGTGTGTGTGTGTGTGTGTGTGTGTGTGTGTGTGTGTGTGTGTGTGTGTGTGTGTGTGTGTGTGTGTGTGTGTGTGTGTGTGACTGTGGGTGCGTGTGTGTGTGTGTGTGTTTGTGCATGTTTGTGTGTCTGTGCGTGTGTGTGGATGTGTTACTTTGTGTGTGTGTATGTGTATGTGTTACTTTGTTTGTGTGTGTGTGTGTGTGTGTGTGTGTGTGTGTGTGTGTGTGTGTGTGTGTGTGTGTGTGTGTGTGTGTGTGTGTGTGTGTGTGTGTGTGTGTGTGTGTGACCAGCTGCTGGGTGGGTTTGTTTGTGTCTCTGAGGAGTGCAGGTGAGCAGGTCTCTAGATGCTCTGCTTCCTGGCACTTCAAGGTTTTACCTTAACCTGTCTGGCTAACCTGTCTAGCTATCTAAACTGTGTATCTGTCTAGACTGTCTGTCCAACCTGTCTGTCCGTCCAACGGTTCAAGCTATCCAACCTGTCTGTCTATACTATCTATTTAACTTGTCTGTCTGTTTAACCTTTCTAGCTATCTAAACTGTGTATCCATCTAGACCCTATCTATTTTTTTTGTCTTTAGTTTGAAGTATAGTCCATTTCTATAAATTCTACAAGCTCAACGACTGCAGCTTGAGAGAGAGAGAGAGAGAGAGAGAGAGAGAGAGAGAGAGAGAGAGAGAGAGAGAGAGAGAGAGAGAGAGAGAGAGAGAGAGAGAGAGAGAGAGAGAGAGAGAGAGAGAGAGAGAGACTATCCCTCTGTCCTTGCCGCTGAAAATGTCTAACCCTCCATTTTGAGGCTATTCTTGCTCTTTGAACACATCCCAGTATAAATTATACCCCTTTGTGTGTGTGTGTGTGTGTGTGTGTGTGTGACTCCCGTTGTCCGGTAAAACACACACACACACACACACACACACACACACACTGTGTGTGTGTGTGTGTGTGTGTGTGTGTGTGTGTGTGTGTGTGTGTGTGTGTGTGTGTGTGTGTGTGTGTGTGTGTGTGTGTGTTTCTGTTTGTGTTTCTGTTTGTGTTTTTGTTTGTGTGTGTGTCTTTGTTGTCTTGTCTAGACATAAGAGAGTATGGGAAAGTCAGTCAGACCTTCGAGGGCTGACCATAGCAGTGACTGAGCGACAGTGACAGCTGAATATTCACAGCATTCATATAAAAAAGATCAGTCACCATTGAAGGTCTGTTTGACCAAAGGATGAAAACAAAATCACAACAAGAATATGTCACACTTCAGATTTGATATTAGGGATAATTTATTTGATATTATTATTATATTATAATAATATCAACCGCAACAGCTTTAAAACAAAACATGGAGCCATATCTCAAAATATCTGATTCATACAACAAGAACCTAATGCAATAGTCACACATTGGGCCAGGATTTTGTTTCATATTTGGAGCGCATCCAAAATAAAAAATAAATGAATCAATAATTAAATGAATAATATGGTTTTAAAAAGCAAAGCACACAGAGTTTGAATTAAGGAGCTGTATTTCTTTGCTCTCTTCGTTAAGCACTCAAATCAACCTTGGATGGAAAAGAAATTGAAAACATTTTGTTCAAGAAAGTCAGGGATGCTCCCTGATAGGGAATAAGTCAGGATGCCCAGCTAGGCAAACCCGTTTTTCGAAATCGTAGAGCGAATAACGCAAGCACACACACACACACACACACACACACACACACACACACACACACACACACACACACACACACACACACACACACACACACACACACACACACTCACACTCACATAGACACACACACACACACACTACGATCAGTGTGGCCTTAAGGTGCCAATGACATTAAGGGCCAAGGTTGGCATCTGAGTCACATGTCACTCATGACACCTAGCCCAGCCTTCATGAACACTTGACGCATGTGTCAGACCCCCGTCTTAACCCCCCCCCCCCCGTTGTGTTGGCTCAAGGTTATAGACCAGAGCCATTATGGGGAATAGGCTACAAGAGTTATTGTGCAGTGAATGGATAGCACAAAAAGTCCAACCTCCATAAATCAGTAGTCCTATGAATACTATATATACACATTTGGATGGACATTCAAGCGGTGCACAATGCTCCTGTTGTGGTTTCATTATTATGATTTATGATATATTATTATTATTTTATTTCATATATCCCTTAGTCATTACTGTATTACCCTCACTCTAATATAGTGTAATAACTCATTCGTTACTGTTGTGAGATTTGGATGTGCTCTTATACAAATCTCCTTTCTTCCTTTTTCTTTCCACTGCCATGCTCTGTTTTGCTAGCTGCTTTTGACTTCTTACATCCTGGCTCGGATTACAAAATGTGACACAAAAAGTCAAAGACACACCAATAAAGACAGACAGACAGACAGACAGACAGACAGACAGACAGACACACACACACACACACACACACACACACACACACACACACACACACACACACACACACACACACACACACACACACACACACACACACAAGCGCTTCTTGGGTTCAACACCTTTGTTTTGTTGGTGCCTCAGCAGCTGTCCGTCTGCCTGTGTGTACACTTGTGAATGATGGAGGCTGGACCAGTGGATCAGGGGGGGCTTTGGGAGGCTGGCGAGGTCTGCCAGCCCCTCTGAGGACGGCAGCCCTTAAAGGCCCCAACATTCTCAAAACTAAATAAAAACCGTGTCAGCGGGGAGGAAATGGACATTTTTTGAGACCAAAAAAGTGGGCTTCAATCGTTGCAGTGTGCATTTGGTCCACAATACCACGTGAATGATGATGTCAGTCGCTTGTATCTTTGTTTAAAGTACGCTGCCCACGACAGTCTCAGCCTTTCTCCCCCTCTCCTGGGCCGATCTGTCTCTCTTGACTCAGAGCGCTCGCTGCAAAGCAAACACGGAGGGTTTGGGGTCAAGCCGTCAGACTGCCTAACTCGAGAGGTTTCTAAATCTTCGGACGACATGAACTACGTCATTCGTTGATCCCTGTGCGGGAAGCACCGCAAGGTTTCACTTGATGAGAGCTCCGGTTGGTGGGTGGGGGAGAAAAGTGTGTGTCTGAGAAAGACGTTTATTCTACAGAAGATTCTGCTAGTGTAGGATGTGACATTAACACATATGATCGTCTTGACCTATCCTCCTCCTTTCTATTTGCAAGCTAAAGAAAAAAATACATTTAAAAAGTGAAAATCATAAGAAACAGCAAACCAGTCCCTCACTCCGCTCTAGACAATACCCTTAGCTTAGGCACACACATGAACACACATGCACATACATGCACGCACGCAAAAATACAAATACAGACACATGCACACACGCAAAAATACATAAACACACACACGCACACGCACGCACACACACACACACACACACACACACACACACACACAGGCAAGAGAAACAGGGACAGGGAAATATTTATTATGGAAGAGAAAGAGAGAGAGATTGAATAAGGACCAAACATGCTGCAGAGAGAGGAGTTAGGAGAAAGAAGGAGAGTGAGTCGGTAGAAGAGAGAGAGGCAGAGGAAGACCATGCCAAACAGCAGCTTTTCTCCTCTGGCTTAGATACACACACATACAAACATACACACACACACACACACACACACACACACACACACAGACACAGACACACACACACACACACACACACACACACACACACACACACACACACACACACACACACACACACACACACACAAACAAGATGCATATGTAAAAAGACAGTGAGGGAGACAGAAAGAGGAAAAGTAAGAGAAGCTAGAGGGGAGAGTGAGAAAGAACGAGAGAGAGAGAGATGTGATGTGAACAAAAACCCCACAACATATGTTTGTCCTCGGGCTTGTTCTCAAACACTGATTTCAGTTTTTCAGGTCAAACTTTCTCTCATGCGAATACTGACACAATCATAATACTTTTCTATTGTATTCCAGAATAACACGAAAAATATGACTTTTGTAAAATAACTTGATGGTCTATTCCCACGGAGAGTATGAACACATCCATCAGTGGAGGGGCCATGTAGCCGTGTGTGAGTGTGTGTCAATGAGGGCACACACACACACATGTGCATGTGACAGGAACACACCAAAGGTTGTGGCCTTTGGGTGAACTGATCCTGGTGATGAAACGCAGTGTCTCAGACGCCCGGCACATCTCGCTCCATCTCTCTCTCTCCCTCTGTCGTCTCTCCCTCACTCTTTGAAGTTATCTGTCTTCACCCTCACTGTCTCTCTCTCTCTCTCCCTCTCTCCCTCTCTCCCTCTCTCCTTCTCTCTCTCTCTCTCCCTCTCTCTGTCATCTCTCGCGCCCTCTCTCTGTCATCTCTCTGTCACACTTTGAAGTTATCTGTCTTCACCCTCACTGTCTCTCTCTCTCTCTCTCTCTCTCTCTCTCTCTCTCTCTCTCTCTCTCTCTCTCTCTCTCTCTCTCTCTCTCTCTCTCTCTCTCTCTCTCTCTCTCTCTCTCTCTCTCTCTCTCATCCTCTCTTGCTCTCTCTCTTGTATTACTTGGGTCATGAGATGCTCTGATATTGGTCATCCACAAGACCATTTTTCCAGATTTCCTCATCTCAAATGTATCACCACCAAACCTTGCACTCCCAAACCCTGCATGTTATAATGTCCCTTCATGTGAAATGGTTGCATCCTGAAAATGTATCAGTCATGTATAGCGAAAATCAAAGTCACAATAATAACGGAAACAAAGACTGTAAAGAAAAGGCTTAAGGCCATATTGTACATTTCAAAACCTTTTAAAGGTGGATGTTTAAACATGCAGTACTTGGTCAAACTGTCATCACAGGTATCATCGTGTTTTTTATGGCATTGAGTTGAAATAAAATCTTTCACCACATTGGCCCATGGTGAGCTATGGCTCTCAGTCTCAACATCTTTGAGACGTGTGTGTGTGTGTGTGTGTGTGTGTGTGTGTGTGTGTGTGTGTGTGTGTGTGTGTGTGTGTGTGTGTGTGTGTGTGTGTGTGTGTGTGTGTGTGTGCATAAATGCGTGTGGATTTTTGCATGCTTAGTTAAATACAATTTAAATATTTGATTATCGGTCTGTGTGAATAGGTGTATTGTAGCGTGCACATGTTTGTTGTGGGTGTGTGTGTGTCTCTCCCTCCTTCCTCTCACTGTCCCTCTGTCATCTTTCTCTCACCCCCCCCCCCCCCCCCCCCCCCCCCCAATGCCGGGTCACTCTGCCCCTCTCAGACAAACATACTTCAGAACCAAGCACTCCAGGCCTGATGGAGAGAGAGAGAGAGAGAGAGAGAGAGAGAGAGAGAGAGAGAGAGAGAGAGAGAGAGAGAGAGAGAGAGAGAGAGAGAGAGAGAGAGAGAGATCTAACCCAAAGTGAGAGGCACGGAAAGAAACAAAGAAGAAGCAAAGATAGTTAAACTAGGGAAATCAAAAGAGAGAGAGAGAGTCAGCGAGAGAGAGAAATGACTGCAGAGACAGATAGTGTGCGAGGGAAAACCTCCCGGAGCAGAGAGGGGCATTGCCAAGGACTTTAGCTGTGAGCAGCCGGTCAGCCAGAGACACCCAGGGCTGTCCTCTCTGACTCCCTGTCGTGAGAGACCGTTGGCTGGGAGAGAGAGAGAGAGAGAGAGAGAGAGCAGCATGGTTTGGCTTGCGGTGGGCCAGCCGTCTTCCACCAACAGCCAGTGTAGCAGAAGTATGTGTTCAAGCTGGATTACCTCAGGAAGCACCCCTCTCGTCACGGAAAGCAAGACAAACCAGCGGCGAGAAAGATGGTACTGTGGGATTTTGATTTGTTTGATTAAGTTTTCAGTTGGTTGGTTGTTGTTGTTGTTTATGTACACAGGCTGTGGTTTGTTTGGCTTCATTTAAATTGTGGATTACCTTTTCAAAATCTTGCTCTATATTTTCAGGAAATTTTAATATTGCAAATATATATATTGATTCAAAAAGTGAAAAAAAAAAAAAAAAGGGATCTGGGCCTCTGGACTGAAGTGGCGTCCACTCGTGCTGATATGTTATGTTCTCAGAAACTGAGTCTGTGTGTCGGGGTGGCGATGTTCCCAAAGTTTCGGAATACCTCAAAGTGGTCAATTTAGTTCCCTGCGCCTTGCCGGGAAGTCAGTGTGAAATGCAGCCACCTTCTTCCTCATGGGGTCTCCCATGTCAGGTTATTCCATCTAGCTTAGGGGTCTCGCATCACACCGTGGCATCTATGGGGGGATTGGGTGTGCATTGAAGTATCTGTTGTACGTTTTTTCGCCTATGCCTCTGCTTGAAATTTGAAATGCCATCTCGGATGACCAACCCCGACACCGACCAACGGAATTCGCTGTTTGACTTTTTCAGTGTCAGTTTACATGTTTATTTTGCAATCAGGGTGTGTTCATGTAAGCCATGACAGGACCCCCACCAACACCTTGATCCCCCCGCATATTCCTATGTGGATCTTAACATTAATAGTGCATATTTATTGGATGATCGTTGGTATGCATACAGCTCAGCATTACTGTTACCGGGACGTCCGGGAACGTTTTGGGGGTTGCATATTGCTGGCCGTTCCACGTAATTTCACAAACACTCCACTGTATCCCGCACCAAATATCTGTACATGCTCCATAGCAAGCCACTGTACATACTTGCATTGACTGAAATGATCTTAGTTTGAAGCAGAAGTTAATAAGTCCCTTGTGTGATACACCTCATAAGATGGTCAGAGTTCTTTGATAATCTCGTCATGGAAACATATGTTTTTAATGTGTGCACTACTGTGTGTTGGGAAACAACAACATTACACTTCCTTTAGGCGTTAGGTCAGCCAGGAATTCCTGAATGAATGTAGTTATTTTCTGCGTGTGTATGTGTGTGTACGCGTGCGCGTGCGTGTGGTGTGTGTGTTTAACACCTGCCCGCTCTACAGAGGGTGTGTCTACTTTCTGTATAATGGTGATGTTGTTGGAGACCAACTCGGAAGATGTTATGCAAGGATTCAGGCTCATGTCAAATTTTCAAAATGCCCGCCTACCGTCACTCTTGGTTGGAATTGGCAGCAGTGTGTGTGTGTGTGTGTGTGTGTGTGTGTGTGTGTGTGTGTGTGTGTGTGTGTGTGTGTGTGTGTGTGTGTGTGTGTGTGTGTGTGTGTGTGCGTGCGTGCGTGCGTGCGTGCGTGTTTGTGTTTGAATGTATGAATGTATGAATGTGTGTGTGTGTGTTTGTGCACGTACCGCGTCATCATCATCATCATCCTCATCACCATCCAACCCGGTTGCCCGCGTGTTTGCCATGCCGTTAACACCGTAACATGAACTATTCCTGCTGATCCAGGGAGGGATTCTCAGTATTTGTGAGCGTGTTTCCTGTGTTGACCAGGGCTTAAAGACAGAGTAGCTCTTCTTCTTGTCCGGGAGACAATGATTCAGTTGTGGGGGGACGTGAACGGAAACACAGGACAGAGTGCTCAATGGCTCTGTTTGCTGAGCAGCAAATCATCGCCGCTTCGCTGGAACACCTGGATGTCAGCGGACGACGTGTATAACTGCAGTCCTCTGTTCATCCAAGGTGTATCCGCATGTACTGAAGATGTCGCGCACCAACATAAGCTGCTGAGAACTATGCATGCTATTTTCGTTTTTTCAACTGAAATGCAGTCCAAGGCCTAAGTCAAACTATAGGCCAACTCTATAGGAGCTATGAGGAGAGTAGCAACATTTAATTTAACACATTTGTTTTGTATATAATACTCAGGGTTTAATACTACTTACAGTTTTGAAAAGCATCGGTTTATTCAAGTTTCTTATAGTATTTCATATCGCAGATGTTGGGCCTACTTTCTCCCCACAGGCAGTGTGGCTCAGTGATCTGTTGAACGGTGTATCCCCCTGTTATTACCGTAGCTAGGTAATGATTTCTGGCCCTTTATTATGAAATCTCAGCGTGCGTTACGCAGTCGGGGCAGCTGTGGGCTAATTCTAGATTAGATGAGTAAGCTAGTGAAAGCTAAACCACACTTTAATATAATAACACACCCCGGCGTACACACCCCACAAACCACCCAGAACAAAACACAACCACTCACACACACAGAACATGCACACACGCAAAAGGAAACCTGTGACGTACCGTGAACGACAACATGTTTAAGTGCCTTTCTCCCTCGTCCTAACTACCTGATGCGTTTTTAAACGACATAAACACAGGTGTGGAAATCTCCTCACCACTTTGCAGTCGTCTTGAGATCCCTGCTCTCTGCTTATCAAGGATATCATGATTAGTGTTTTCTAACAAGCCAGTCACCATTTGCTGATCCCTGAGCTAACTAAATACTTAACCCTACCGTCTGCCTGAACGTCTGCCTTACGCTTGGCCTGGTTACCAGGAGATAGTGTTTGGAGTTTGATTTGGCACCGTTTCATGTCTTGGTGTCTGTGGCAGGGCAGTGCTGTGAATAACAGTGTCCAGGTGAAAAAGTGTATCATATTGAATACTGGTTGAGGCATTCTCCATGTATTATGTATTTTCATATAACCTAAATTATTAGAATTTTTAATTATACTTTTGAACTTTTGTGATTTATACTATAATGACCATCAAATTAACTTGAATTGGGTTTATTACAAAGGGTTGTTTTGAAGAACCAAAAGATTAAACAAACCCCCACCGAAAAAATAAAGAACAATACCAAATTCAGACAAACTTTTAGAAGAAGCCTTCCTTTTTATGAGTCATCATGACCAATGTTGATGAGGGGTGCCAATCACCTTAAACCATTTATATTCATAGGTTAGCAGACACATCTCACAACTAGCAGCATTGTGCTCTAACATCTTAGTAATTAGGTTTGCGTGAACATAGCATCTTGTCAGTCACTGCCGGAGAATCTGCCGGAAAATCCCAACTCTTCCAGTAATTTGTGAATGAAACAGTGTGGGCATACAATGTCCATTAACAGAGATTCTACCCCGACGTGACGATGTGAAGACACACACCCACATTGACTATTTTGGTTTCGTAGCACTAATCTAATAATATGCCTTAGCATAGCATAGCACAACTCCTGTAGCTGTCTTGGCTAATCATTCACTAGCTATGCCTTATGTAAGAAGGAATATTCACTAAAGACTCTGTAAACATTTGAGCTTGCTATGCCTCAGTGGCTAACAGTGTTAGTCATCGTAGACAACTTATAGAGGTGACATCACTCGGATGTGGTATCATATTTATGTTAGAGTGTAGCCTTAACGTCACTGAACAGAAGCAAACAGGGCCAAGATTGCAGTGTAAAATCCACCGGGTGCGACAAAACATTTTTTTAAGCCTTGCTGACTAATAATCCACAGTTACATCAGCTGGCTAGAGCTTCCTTCATGCCACAAACTCGTACATTTAGTCTTTCATGGATTCCTATGAAATATAGCATAAAGCTCATTGACATTTTTTGGAATAGAATTGATCTCCAGTTCATTTTTGAGGATATTAAATTTCATTCTGTTTAGTTCAACACTAGACATTGACTTTAATCAACTTAACTTCTCAACCATCTCAAGTTGAGGTTATAATGCCCATAAACCGAAATGTTTTTGTTATGTTATAATGAGATTGTTCAGTTTATCCACAATTTGATGCTCTGCAAAATCATTTCCTTCTCAGTTATCACACAATGTATCACTTTGGCACACACTGTTTTAGAAATATATATTGTACAAAAAGTAGGAGCTTCCTGGATACTTTGCTACACAATTTGCTACAAGTTATATGGATATCACCAGATTAATATTCCAAAATAAAGTCAAGAATGAATTTGCCATAAGACGTTCTGTTTTTCAGAAATGCTATATCATAAATTACCATTGCTCCAAGTATTTATTGTGTTGTCTTTTTTAATCTTAATTTCTCCCTCGGCCGTCGGGCCTGTGATATTGAGATCTGGAATGTGTAGCGTCTATTTCTGGGTTCTAATGGTATTGGAGGGAGACATTAGGATCTCCCTCCCTGGGACATCCTATCTACAGCAACGGGCTCATGGTCGGAAGGGCGAATATTTATATAGATCCTAAGGAAACTGAACGCTAGTTTGGGTATACAAAGCCACGAGAGAGAGAGAGAGCACCCATACATGTACTACGCACTGTGCTGCGCACAGATAAACATCCGATAAAACACAAACATGAACTGACAGTCTTTCAGAATTTGGCAACCCCATTTTTAAACATCCGCATTTCATCGGGTGTCTCAAAAATCGTATTCTTTGTGATCATTGGTTCCAGCTGTAATTTTGTTATTTCTTTATATTTTTCTATGTAATAAAACACTCACACTCATCCGGTCCACAAATGGCCAGTTATTAAACTAGCTTACATGCAAGCTTGTGTGGGCAATTATTGCTCAAGTAGTTCAGAAGTTTAAGAATTGCTCTTGGTTGGCTTTGCACAGCAGAGTTAAATGGCCAGATTCGAGAATGCTACATGATATGATATGATATTTTTGCTATTTATGGATTTTTATTATTTTTGTATGTTTTGTATTTATATATATATATATATTCATGCAATAAACACCAGAGGCTACCACACTCAGCCATCATTTAAATACTTGACATTTTCCTGGCTAGTATTACCCCTTTAGTCGGACACCACAGAGCCAAAACTGAAAACGGAGCTCACTGTAGCCTAACATAGAAGTAACGGGGGTCAGAAAGGTATACAACTGCTCATATTAAAACTCCTCTTTCTATTTTTTCTTTCTTTCATCTTTCTCTCTAACATTTTTTCTGCTCTTTCTATCTTACAAATAGAGCAGCGAAACCCTCGTCATCAACATAATTTCTCTTCTCCTTCTCCGGCTGCCATCTTGATCCCCTCCCTCATTCTAAGGCTGTTGCTATGCCGTACATGTTAGCTATGCAAACTGAGATCTGACCGGAAGGATGTGAGTCAGACGGCAGTGCCTTGTTCCCTGGTGGCTGCCGGTTCACTGCTTCGTTAGCTCTGATGAGTCGACGATAACGTCAAGTGATCCAAAAGAAAATACAAATATGATTGAGGGCTTGTGGCAGGCGGGGAAACCGCGGGACCAAGTTCTTAGCGCGATATGGAAAATAGATAGACATAATCCCCAACGCACTGTCGCTTCCCCTGAGCAGGTTGTCTGTGTTATTTCTCATGACAGGTGTGGACACTTAGAGAGAAAACAGACAGCGCTAGATGGATTGGTTGAGAGCCAACGTTTGCAGGGAATGCCTATTAATCACAGTCTGTTCCATCTTCTCTTGTTATTCCACTCTGCATATCTTCTGTCTTCTCTTCTCCCGTTATCCTGGAGGTTGAATACGACCAGATCCAAAGAGAACTAACGTAAATAGAACATGTGGCCTTAGGAGAATGTGGATCTTTTTCTCAAATTCATTCTCTTACGGGGATTGCTTTTTGAAACTGTTCTTCACTATGTTATGCATGAGATTTACGTTTCAGTTAATATCCAGTGACTTAGAACCAAAAGTCCTTTCCATATACCTTGGGTGTAAAAGTACATATGGTTTGTTCAGCAAGGTTAACGTGAGGGGATTCAATCAGATTTTCCGTTCGTATCACACTAAAACATAACTCAACTATCAAATCATTTCAACTGTGGTTAAATGTGTGGATTTGGGTATAAACGACGGGACCACAAGATATTGTAAGGAAACATTAGATTTGCTGTATCTACTTTTTATTTTAAATATATATATGTTAACCAGTTATTAGTCTATCAGATGTATTTTGTACAGAAATGTATACAAAACCGATTTCATACTGATCGTATCTTTGTACCCCATGAATCAGTCAATCATTTGCCCCCACCATTCACCACCTCTCTTACATTGACACCATTCCAGGTCCCCTAAACACTGTAACTCGGGCCGCCCCAGTTTGAAGCCATAGCCGACCCGGGGCCGCTGCATCACGTGGCAGCTTTACATTCACACTTCCTCCAGCGCCCCCCTCCACCCCCTAACAACCACTCCTCCCTCAGCCACATATCTGGACACAGCCTCAACCACATACATTAGCCCTCACTGCAGTGGGGGGACTTGCTTGAGGCTATATAAAGCAGGGCCTATAAGTGGATGGAGGGCCAAAAGGTCCAGGTCAAGGAGAATGTGAAACCACAGAGCCCCCGCGAGCAGCACTTTGAGAGCGGCCTCCTGGCATTCTGGTCACCAGGATGATTTACCGGTGACAATGGTGTGATGGATGAGAGGCCTGCTTGGTTGGTTGGTTGGTTGGGTGGTAGGTCGGTTGGTTGGTTGGTTTGTTAGTTGGTAGTCTTTGGATCTTTGTTTGTGGAAGTTTTGTGTGAACAATTTTAGTGGGTGTTCAAGGTTGGAGATCTGTCTACTCTGCAAGAAAGGACTTTTCAAGCTATTGACCATGACTGTCGAATGCTTTTTCAATAATTGTGTCATTTCAGAGGGTCATTGTTTGGAAGATTCATCCATCCCTATTTGGTGATGATAAAGTAAAGCCATTGCAAGGAACATCCATTAAAACCTAACATGAATCTTATTTGCATAGCATACAGCAACCATTCAGCTAGTTCGGAAAAAAGTAGCTTTAACGTATCATCGTTCTCCAAACATTATGTTTCAAGCACATAAAGAGGCTTTTGGACCCTCCACAGTGATGGTCACAAAGATGTCTGCAGCCGGCCCCTGAGGGCCCAGAGAGAAGCCCCTGTCAAACAAAAGCTCAAATAACATCCTCTTATCCTTCCATTTTAACTGTGATTGACCTAAATGACAAGTAGTGCGCGTCTTCCAAGCCCAACAACAACACCCACCCACACATAAAAGGCTGAATGTTTGTCTTTTATCAGAGATGTGAAAGACTGTTTGTTGTTCCGCTGTGCTTTCAGAACCCAGACTCTCTGGATAAGTCCATCCAGAACCTTCTGTCGGCCCTTTACCCGCCCTTTGAGGCCACCGCCCCCACAGTTCTCAGCCAGCTCTTTCAGGTCATTGAGGGTCGTTACCAAGGTGACGCCCTCCGATGCCTGATCGACTTCCTGGTTCCGGCCAAGCACATCTTGGAGAGTGTACAGCAGGCTGCATGTGTAAGTCAGTGTCCGTCCATGCACAAAACCATACACAAATGAACACTGATGACAGTTGTCCTCGTTGTCTTTATCAGGATCTTCTTAAACATAGCATACTCCTATATGGTAAATTAGCTTATAGGTTTACTATGCTCCATAGACAAGAACCATGGCCGAGAACCATCCTTTCTCTGTTGCTTTAGGCCCAGTATTCCGATGTGATCTTCTAACAGCATTGAATCCTGTCCCTGTTGCTTTAGGCCCAGTACTCGGATGTGATCTTCCTCTGCGAGGGATGGCCCCTGTGTTTGCTTGACCACGTCCTCATCCACCTGGCTCCAGTCCACCCCGTGCTGCTCCAGCCCGGGGACTTCTACCTGCAGGTGGCGCCCTTTGCCGACCTGTCGGCCCGCATCGTGGTGTGCAGCCTCCTGGAAGAGGAGGGGGTTTGGGTGGAGGCGGTCGAGGAGACCCCGGTACCTGAGACGTGCTACCCCTGTCTGTTCACCTCGGATTGGCTGCGGGAGGTCAATCAGGGTCGCCATGGCACCCCCCTCAGCCAGTGCTTGCTCGCCACTGAACAGGGCGTGGTGAGGTTGCCATGGAAACGCGTGGCAGTACCTGACTTTGTGGACAGGCCAAAGGGTGTCAGAAGTAGAATGGCCTCCGTTCCTCACTCGTCACATTCTTTACCTACTGCTCTTTCTCTTTCTGCGCCTGTGCCTTATCTCTCCACCGCTGCTGCTGCTACTGCTGCTGTCAAGACCTCTCCGCCCTTTCTGCCACGTCCTGTCTCTCCTGCCAAGCAAGCTACGCCAAGAATCCCCGCAGAAATCACTCAGACCTCAGCGTCGGAGCTCACACAGCAGCCGCCGGCCATCTCCGTGGAGACCAGAATACGTCCTGCGAAGCACGGCATTGCGGTATCTCTGCGGTTGGTCGACACCAGTGCATCTGTTTCCTCCCGGCTGGTTAAAAAGACTGAGACGGGGCCTAAGCCTGTAGGCTGGGTGTCTTCAAATATCTGGGACAGCCGATGTACCGCAGACGGCGCATGTCCGGCTGCACTTACAAGTTCGGGTATTACCACTACAAGCATCGTGGAGGACAATAATAATACATTCACAAGTCGAGATAAAGGTAAAGCTGTGTTCCCTAGTGTAGAGTCGGGAAAGGAAAACCGTAAGGGTACGATTGTACCAGGTGCAAACGAACCAGCCGACCACGCGAGGTTAGCGGTTGGCGGGGCAGACGGGGACTACATTGACGTGGCACAGGCAGCTATGCTTTTCGGAGAAGTCAAGGCACTTAGAAAAGAAGAACAAGAGGCACGAGCAGCCATGCAACCGGCCCCTCAAAATCAAGCACACATGCAACCCTGCGGCCGTGCGCAGGTGCAAGCAGGCCCCCTGGCGCCCCCCAAGTGGCCGGTCGAAATATACTCTCGGGCGCACATACAGTCGCAGAGTTCTGCCCGCCATCCACCCCACGCCGGATCTGGGAACCCAGGAGCGTCATTTAAACCCAACACAGAGAGCGAACCCCTCCCCCTTCACCATTCCCAACTTGCGTTTCCCCAAGCCGACGCCCATGGCTCCCCGGACCCCCAAGACCCCTCCCACTGTGCCCGGAGCGTCCAGTTTTCCGAGGGGCCGTGCACCCCCTGCATGAGGCGGAGACAGAGCGGGAAGGTCTCCAGAGCACAGGAGCTGAGGTGTCGCTACAGGGACTCCTACCAGGCGGCCATACAGAACCCGGTTGCTTTCGCCAGGGACAAAGACAAGCTGGAGGCGTTGGGTGCGCTGGATGAAGACGGCGATGGCTCGCAGTGTGAGGGGAGGCATCCTCCAGAGGGGGCGAGGGGCGATCCGTGGTTAAGCACCCAAAGGAGGTGCTTCAACCCCACGATGCAAAGCCCACCGGGTCCCCCCGTTTCTGAGGTTGTGTGTAAGGAGTCCGGGGAAATGAACGCTGTCGCACAGCGGCCTCCTGAGCACACAAACGCTGCCAACTGCGTGGATCTCAGGGACAGAACTGCCGTAAAGCGTGACCAAGCGCAAAAGCAGTCGACTGATTCGGGGCCTCCTCTGGACTTCTGTGAGAGGAACACAATGCCATTTAAGGAGCCGAGGGATCCGCACTCTGTTAAATCCTTTGGTATTTTACATGGTCCAAACGGGACGAATAGTGAAAGAGGCCCAAGCATAAACACTACCAGGCCCGCGAGCTCAAGTGATCCCAAATGGGGAGACGGAGACTCTGCCAAGCCCGATGGATTACCACCTAATTCAAGTGATGGTTTAGTCAACAATGTCAATATCAGTCAACCGCATGGAGTAATGCAAAGAAGACCAGACACCAGCAGATTACCTCTGGGAGTATCTAAGTGTCCTGGCATCCCGACAAACCAGCAGGAGCCGGTCGAGCCAGATGGAAGATGTTCCTCGCTCTCCACCGCGGTGGTGGACACCTCGGAGAAGTGCGAACTGGTGATTGTGCAAGGCCAGAACGTCAGAAGGAGAGAGAGCACTGCGTCCTGCGCTGAGGTTCCCAGGCTGCATGTGGTGAAGTGCAAAAACGCCACCGCCTTCGGGCTGGTTTCACCCAAGATCAACAGACGAAGGATAGTCACGACAGGTCGGCATTGTTCATCTCTTGGCAGCGTTTTATTATGGCTGTTTGCTGTTCTGTTTCATTGTAGTCTCTCTCTTAAACCTTTTTTGCAAATTCAAACTCATTGTTTAGGAGCTGCACCACCTGCCCAACCCTCAGTCCCACTACCGGGGGCTACCCAGAGTGGGACCCAGTCGAAGCTTTCTTGTGCAGCAGACGTCAAGACGATCCCCCCGCCTTGCTCAGCCCGACCCAGACCGGATCACCTGCCCCTGCCACCCCCTAAGACAGCCATACACCCTCTCTACCAGGGGCTAGCGTGTCTCACAGGTAGAGAACTTGAACAGTCCCAGTTCACACAATGGGAACTGGGACTGAAACACTTTGTAAAGCCAAGCATCAAAGTTATTCCACAATATGATAGATTGATTATCTATTATCAAAATTATGTTGTCATCAGCAAACGATCTCCAATCTCCACACCAACACCATTTCAGGAGGCAGAGATCGTGCAGGCAGAGCGGTGGTGGAGGTCTATGGAGACCACCCTGGATGGAGATCACCTGGAACGGTCAAAGAACTCTGCCAGATGCTGCTCTACTTCCACACAGTTATAAGGTACACCACCACAACCTGTCCAGAACTCATGCTGTTTGTTAACGTTTAGGATAGGTTACTATTTTTCCGAAGAATAATAAATGAATGATGGAAGGAGTCTATCACTCATTCATAAACTAAAACAGACAAAGTGAAGAAATGCAATAATTCACATCCTATAATGTCCTTATGATTGCAATAAACAAAAAACAATATTTGCATTTACTATGTGTCTTCTTACATGTATATTCTACCATTTAAAAATGGAAAACCAAAAATACAAACCCAATAACCCATAAAAAAAAATATATAAATATATAAAAAACAAGTATACTAGGATAGGATACGTTATTTAAGATTGTGTACCAATGTGTGGTCTTGTCTTTATTGTGCTTGTATCCAGGCGAGAAGTCAGAGAACTGGGAATGGTGGTGGTGATCGATGCACGCAGGGCCCCGCCACCCCCTCAGTTCTTCAAGGCCATGACCAACCTTCAGGTCAGGACACAAACACAGCATGAGCATACCTTGGAGCAGAGCAAGGTCCTTTCTAATTGGTTGACGTCTCGTTGACCCCAGCAATAAGTGGTGCATTCATGTTCAAGGATAATGGCTTAATGAGTCAGATACTGTCAGAGACCCATCATCGATGAGGTTGTGTATTGTCCGTGTCCTTTTGACCCTTTTCTAAACTATCACAGTGATTGTTGGAAATCGAAATGTCTTCTACTTTCTTCCAGGAAGGAATTCGCCATGCGATAAACAACGTTGTGTTACTGGTGGACAAGGACAGCAATCCTCGGCGGGAGAGATATCAAACAGGAATACAGGTAATTGCCTTGGTTTTACACTCACTGTACCAATGAGTGCCAATATACAGGGGGAAGGCATCCCTTATCTTTAGTTCATCTGCCTATTGTGGTTGTCTCTATGCTTGTTCATCTGTTGTGTGCTTGTATATTCGTTGTTGAATTGAAAACAAATGGATATAGAGCGATGTGCTGACTGCGACGAAGACCCTGTTCAAGACAGTGGAGGCTTGTCACCTGACCACCTACCTGGACGGAACACTACCCTACAGCCACCGTGATTGGCTGGAGCTACACCAGGTGAGACTTCATGTCCTTATGTCCGCATTAGGGTCATTCCCGCCATAGAAGGCTGTATAATGTACTGCCAAAGACTCTTGACCTTACTTGAGGCAAAAGAGACTTGACGTAAGCCTTCACTATTCTATTCAAACGAAAAAGTTAACTTCTTTATTCAGGTTATTTCTTTCTTAAAAGTTATGAAATACTCTCTGGACACGCATGAGAGAGATTCTTTTTTCTGAGGTAGTGCTATGGACGTACAGACAAATTTACTAATTGTAAGTCGCTTTTGATAAAACAGCTGCTTAATGTAAATGCTAATCCTAATCCTTCTGCTAGGATCTGTCTTCTCCTTCACCGTTTGAACCTTCTCATGTTTCTACATGAATTCTGTACTCCAGAAACTCCACCTCTTTGTGTTGGATCTCCATGAGTCTTCCAGCCTACTGCTGAGGGCCATCAGGAAGCTGGAGGAGAAGCAGAAGATGGACACTGTACAGGTTTGCAACCTTGTTCTTATAACCTGCGAGCGCTGCTGAACAGCAAAGCCTTCCACGCGTTACTGTATTAATATGCTGATCAATTGAGTAAGATACTGTAGGGGTGAGGGTGTTGAAGCCGAAAGATTCAAGGTTCAAAAAGCAAAGAAAAGCTATCAAAAAGTTCAAAAGCTATTCTGCCCAACATTTACTATGCCCCAACAAACGACACTGTACAGCTAGCATGCAACATGCAATTTGAATGGATTTCCTTCAAAAGTAAGGTGTTGCTTGTTGTTTTTAATAAATTGTCTGGTTCTCTTCTGACAGGATGTCCAGCGGTGCATCGTGGACCAGAGAACTCTGATGCGGGACGTGCTGGAGGACAGCCGGGTGGGGGCCCTGCAGAGGGAGGGGGGCTCCACCCTGGCCCGGCTGAGGAGGGAGAGCGACCTCAAGTACCCCCACCGGGAGGACTTCAGGTAACCTCCTCAGTGGGTGTCCATCTCAGTGGTCCCATTGTCCTCTGTTCTCAGACCTTCAGCACGTGTGTGTGTGTGTGTGTGTGTGTGTGTGTGTGTGTGTGTGTGTGTGTGTGTGTGTGTGTGTGTGTGTGTGTGTGTGTGTGTGTGTGTGGGTGTGTGTGTGTGTGTGTGTGTGTGTGTGTGTGTGTGTGTGTTTTGATCTCGCTCTGATCTCAGGGTAATTCAGAGAGATTCAAATGATGATGATTATGGTCTCGGAGGAGATATTGGATTGAGGATAAAGATCTCTTCTTGAATTTTCCTTTTAGTCATGTTGCTGCGCCTTTGCAAAAGTCTGTTTCAAGTTCAAGTTCAAGTTACTTTATTTTGTACCCAAAAGTAGACTTTGTTTGCTGTATAGAGTCCACATATACAAAATTACAAAAGTTCTAACAGGTCCAGATTTAATATGAAGTGAACTAAATAAATTGTAAAACAACATAATAACAGTAAAATTGTTAGGTTGAAAAATAAACAAGAGGTAAATTGGTAAAATATGATTTAATTCAATAAGTCTTTGTTACTATGTTCGCACATTTTATAAAATATCAAACGCAGAATCTGTCAGATAGATGAGTACAGGTTGGACTTTTGCTGCATGTCACAGACCAACCTTATAATGCACGACACAGTTCCTCACACCGTCACCTCATGTCCTTCTGACCCAGTGACGCGGTGGACTCGGTGACCAGCCTGTACAACTGTGTGGAGGAGCAGGCCCACGTCCTGGTGCAGAGGTCCAACGTGTGCCTAGAACACCTGGAGTACCTGCTCCAACTCCGAGAGCTGGAAGCCCACTTCCAGCAGGTACGGTCTATGTCCTGCATGGTCATAGATGTTGTGGTATGGTAGGAAAATTGTTTTGATAAAAAACATTCCAGTTAGGTTAGGCAATTTATTTTGCAAGTCATATTTCTTGAAATTCATTTTACAACCAGACAGCAATCAATAAATCAAATGCTCTTCAGAAATATGTAAACATTATATTTATTTATATTTTAACAATTGATCAAGCTTTCATTCATCGTTTCCCTATAGGTGACCGCATTTCTAAATCCACTTGGTTCTGCTCTCTCCATTGACCGCTGTAGATCAGGGAGTGGTTCATGGTGGAGGGAGAACACCACCTGCTGGAGGCGGAGAGGGTGGAGGACTGTAAAGAGGGAGTGGAGCAGACTCTGAACAGCTTCACCGCCTTCCTCTTAGAGGCCAATGTGAGTCTGCTCTTGTCTTTTGATGGGTTTTTTTCTCTAGCTATAAATGGCTTTAGTGGCATAGGTTCAGGGGGAATGACACTATACAGTACTATTAAGGGAAATAATTCATTTAAAAAATAATAATTAATAATGAATAATAAAATATAACATGTTAACAATGTAAAACATCGTATAGAATGTGTACTGTACTCTCCTCTGATATGAATCGAAACATGAATGAAATAATTTTGAGCTAAATAAAACTCTTTCTCTCTCTGAACCTGGCGACGGCTCTCTGGACCCTGGCAGGACCGTAAGCACCACGCCGCGGCCCTGGTGTCGGAGGCAGAGAGGCTCCAGGGCTGCGGGCTGTCCTACCCTGAGGCCCAGGTGTTCGGCGCCCTGGTCCAGACCTTCCGAGCCGGCCTGGAGAGCTTCCTGGCCAGGGCCGAGGTCTGCTGCCGGGAGCTGCAGGTCATGGTTGGCGTGTGGGACTTCTGTGAGCAGGTCGGTGGGGCCTTTCAGTGCTCGCTGTTGTATTTATACGGAGGCTCGTCGGTGCCATAGCTGTTTTCTTTGAGTCTGTGGAAAAGTAAAGACTTCAAAAAATAAATAAAATCAGTCACTATTAGTTTGCTATAAAAGAAAAACTATTTCTGGAATGTCTCGAGTTCAGTGTTTTGTAGTTGCAGAACTAGAGCGAACCCTAGTTGGCAGTTAATCTATAAAAATCAATCATTGGGTTTTTGATCTTTTTCTAAGCACTGACTGACTTTGTGGGTGTGTTTGATTCATGTCATTTGAAGGTTGTAGCCGTCATCGTTATTGTGCTTCGTAGCAGTTTGTGGCAGTAGGATCAAGTGTTCCTATGGCTATTGGACCACAGCAGAGAAACAATTCCTGACCATCTCCTCCTCTCTCATCAGGCCACAGCCTTGGCCGGAGAGTGCATTGAATACCTGGACCAGAACAACCAGTCCGCCGGGCCACCTGCCAGAACCAGCACCACCAGTACCATGGCAGAAGACCAGCTCCACGGCTGCCACCAGCCAGACCCCTCCCTCGGTCCAGACCAAGGTCTACCAACACCGGACCCAACACAAGACGACTGGTCCGCTGCGGGCTACGATTCGGCCATCCTCAAGTCATACCAAGAACGCTTCCTCCGGTTCAGCCTGGAGCAGTTCCAGGAGGTCCGGTCTCAAGCCAGCACCCTGAGGGCCTCCAGGGGCATGCGGGCCTGGAACGTAGCCTGGCTGAAGTGCCAGGAAGCCAGGCAGCAGCTTCAGGAGAGGGTGCAGGAGGTGGACGAGGCCTACCTTCAGCGGCAGTACGCAGCCCTGCTGTGTGACTGTAGGGATCTGGATTCTGACGTCCTCCCGGGTGGCGAGGATATATTCCTACAGTCCACGCCGGGACCAAGCCATCCGCAGTGGGAGGGGGTCATCTCAGGGACGGTAGAGGTGGATAAGAGACGGCCCATACTCGGAAGGAGCAGCAGCATCAGCGTGGTGGAAGCTCACCTCCAGACGGAAAACGCTACTTTCGACAGAACCAACCAGGGGTCGAAGGTCGTCTCGGTCGCACCACTCAGGTGAGGTCTCCACTGTTGTACTGTTATCTCTGTTGTGTCGACCCGGCAAGGCGATGCTAAAATCAGACTTTTCATTGATTGTTGGGGGACGTACGGCATTTGGCCAGCAGGGTTGATTTCCGGGTTGATTGGGTCTGATTGCGAGCAGTCAGACCCAATCAACCCGGAAGATCCGTACTGCTCCAAACATGACTCCCTAGCCCCGCCTGCAGGCCAAACGCCGTACATCCCCCCAACACTGACATTTCATTGTTTTTGTACTCCTGTATTATTTGGTCAAATGTCTCCATCCTGATCCGTACCTGTGAGTCTAATCCAGAGCTCTCCCCACAGGAGGGAGCAGGAGGAGCGCGGGATCAGACGGGACACCAGCGGGAGCAGGGCGAGGAGCGAGAGGGACGCCGCCGCCCTCTCCCAGTCCCACACCGTGGGCTGCCAGTGGTTCCCGTGGGGACGGCGAGGCCTGGCGGCGCGACGCTCGCTGAGCGAGGAGTCCTGCGCCTCCTTCCCCCCGCCCCCGCCCCCGCCCGCCGAGTCGCCGCCCCCTCCGTCGACGCCAAGTCCGACGCCGCCACCCCCATCGCCTCCGCCTCCACCTCCGCCCCCACACGCCCCGTCGCCGGCGCGGGGGCGGAGCCCCTCGTCCTGCTCCCACCACGGGACGCCCTCGGGCCGGATCCTCCAGGAGGCCCAGATGTTCCAGATCTCCCGCCACGGGAGCTTCTGCTCCCAGGAGTCCTACCAGCAGGCCTACCGCCTGGGGGCCGGCGACGGGGCCCTCGGCGGGGCCAAGCACTCCAGCCTGCCCAACCAGAGGTGTGAGGGGCCGGCCAGCCCGGGCGAGGGCCCCAGCAACTCCCTGTGAGTCTGACGGCGATGGCCCCGAGTGGGTCTTTGTCTTTATGTTGCTGAGAAGCATCCATAAGCGTCGATCAATGGAGAAGCGTAATCAATGACGTGTGTGACCACATAAAGGTTTTTGTCTTATTTACTGATGAGTATTTTGAAGATTTTGGTATTATATGATCTGTCATGTGCACCTTGTTCTTTGTCTTTTAGCTGACAATGAAGTACAGGTATAATTCTATTTTATTTAATACTCATTTTTACATTTTACAGTCTATCGTACTTCATCTCATAACGATAGACTGATGAGGGATATTGAAGATGACAATCTTTTTATTTCATCCTTCATTTAATGTAACAAACCCAGTTTGTTACATTCATAATCCTCCAAATGCAAGGGCTTTCATCAGTTTCTCCATTGTCTAATAAGATAGGGACTCAACAGACTTTAATTTACCTTAAAATCGTTGAGATCACCACTTTAAGTTCCTTCATGAATCATGGATACATTTTACTTTTATTTTCCTTAATAGATCTCTAGATGCCTCACATATGTCACTTAAAAACATAAAAACGTTTCTTTTAACATTCATTCAACCTTTTAACCCGTTGAAACTCATCACCATATACAGCCATTCAAACCTCCTTAAAGGTTCAATATTTTACCTTTAAAATCTTCGAGATCACCACTTTAAATTCCTTCATGAATCATATATACATTTTTCTTAATAGCGGCTCTAGATGCCTCACATATGTCACTTAAAACCATAAACAAACATTTCTTTCCACATTCATTCAACCTTTAAACCCATTGAAACTCATACTGCCCATGATACTGCCATCCAAACCCCTACTCCATGTTTGGATCACCGTACTGACTGACGTGTCTTCCCGCCAGGCGGCTGCAGCGCGTGATGGAGGAGCTGGTGCACACGGAGCGGGAGTACGTGCGCTCGCTGGGCTACATCCTCACCCACTACCACCCCCTGCTGGAGAGGCCCGACATCCCCCAGGACCTGCGGGGCAAGCGGGGCGTGATCTTCGGGAACCTGGAGAAGCTGTACGACTTCCACGCCCACTACTTCCTCCCGGAGCTGGAGGACAGCCGCAGGGAGCCGGCGCTGATGGCTCGCTGCTTCCTGAGACACGTGAGCATCTGGGGGGGTGGTGGAGGTGGTGGTGGTGTTGGTGTTGTGATGAAGATTGTCCAGTGTTTACGTGCTTTCGAAAACACAGCAAGTATTAACAGAGCATGTTCATGCTCTGTTAATACTTGCTAACACTGTATTACATTTACATTGAGGGGATTTTGCTAACAATTTTATCCAAAACGACTTATAACCATTCAATAACTCATTCACACTCCAATGGACGAGTCAAACCATGCAAGGCGACAGCCAGCTCGTCAGGAGCAGTTAGGGTGAGGTGTCTTGCTCAGGGACACCTCGACACTCAGTTAGAAGGAGCCGGGGATCGAACTAGCAACCTTTCCGTTACCAGTCAACCCGCTTTACCACCCAAGCTACTGCCGTATAAATTCTCTGGCTCTTTCTCTCGCACTAAAGCTCCACCCTGTAGCTATTGGTTCTGGAGTATTTTTTTTCGGGAAATGGACTGGGAGCCTACTATGATACATGGTTATCATAGTAGTGGCCAATCAACAGGTCAGGTGGCTCATGTACTCATGTAGAAACCATCTTCGTTTTTCTTTCTACCACAGTGTGAGAGTTTTGGCCTGTATGCGCTCTACAGCAAGAACAAGCCCAAGTCAGATGCCTTAATCCTACATCGCCGCCATGATATCTTCAAGGTGGGATCCAACTCACGTTCTGTTCTTTTTCCTTTCTTTCTGTTCATTGAATTCCTGTCCAAATACTGCTCGTCATTATTGAATGAAAAGTGCATGCACTTTAAGTGATCTTGTTATACTGATGTGTTTATTGAATTTCCTTTGGGCCTTATATAATCAAACAGATGCCTCAATATCAACACCCAACAATTGTTTTGGGGTTAGCCAGAGTAAATTACCTTAGATGATAAAGACATGAAACACATACACAAGATCTTAAAACTATCACTAGAGGGCGCTAACATACGTCATGTTTCACATGCGCTCCACAGAGGAAGCAGCAGGAGTTGGGGGACATGATGGACCTCTCCTCCTACCTGCTGAGACCCATCCAGAGGATCAGCAAGTACAGCCTCCTGCTGCAGGACATGCTGGCCCTGGCCCCATCGCCCCACGACCCGCAGTACCAGCTCGGACCAGCAGGGGGCAGCGCTGGCTCACGTGTTCCCGATGCGAGTGGCGGCGACAGAGAGCGGGAAAGGTTAGAGATCCGAGGCGCCGCTGATCTGGTGAAGTTCCAGATGCGCCATGGCAACGACCTCCTGACCATGGATGCCATCCAGGACTGTGATGTAAGATTTAATAATGGTAGACAGTGTGACAAGTGAATTACATGCAGGTTTTGTGAGAGTTTCCCAAAAACCCTCTCTTCTCTCTCTCTCATGCTTTCCCGCCTCTTCCCATCAGGTGAATCTGAAAGAACAGGGCCAGCTCATTCGCCAGGATGAGTTCACCGTTTTCTTCCGGAAGAAGAAATGCATCCGCCGCATTTTCCTCTTCGAACACCTCATCCTCTTCAGCAAGACCAAGAGAAACGACGTTGGCAATGACGTCTATGTCTACAAGCAGTCCTTCAAGGTCTGTCAAATGAACCACAACACCCTTATGTAGGCCTACAATGTTAAGACAGTTGAGTCCAAATTCATATAGTGGATGTTTTTTTAGGCTGTGATCATTACAATTTAAAAAAAGTGAGATAATTAACGTTTCTCTTTGTACTGTATGTTGAACCTCAATACAGTGTATATGTACATGGTACATACATTCTAATGAAATACAAAGGAAACAGACAAGACATGTAGATATGTATATATTAAGCTTTCTTTATCAAATAATGTTTTTTGTGGCCATCCCAATATCCACTCTGTCCCTAACTCCGACCCCATTACGGCTCGGGACACCCAATTTGGGAACCACTGGACAAGACAACTGAATGGCCCTATCCTCTTCTTATCCCTCTTCTCCACCCCTCTCCTCTCTGGTCACCGCCTGCCCTTCCCGGACAGACGTGTGACATCGGGATGACCCAGACCTCGGGGCACAACGCGCTGTGCTTTGAGCTGTGGATCCGCCGCAGGAAGAGGGAGGACACATACACCCTGAGGTCCCTCAGCCTGGAGGTGAAGCGCGCCTGGACCTCCGACCTGGAGCGCATCCTCTGGGAGCAGGCCACGCACAGCAGAGGTGTGTGTTGGTGTGTACGTGTGTGTGCGTTTGTGCGCGCGTGTGTGTGTGTGTGGGTTGTTGTGTGTTTTTGTTGTAGATAGATAGATAGATTGATTGATTGATTGATTGATTGATTGATTGATTGATTGATTGATTGATTGATTGATTTTGTTATCATTTATTCTATCCTAAGGGGGAATTAAGGTGTTATGACAGCTCCCATCAATAACACAAACTATTGTGTTTTCGATGGGAGTTGCTATTTATTTTGCTATTGATGGTAAAGAATGACTTATGAATGAGAATGGAGCAGAGGTGTGTGACGGTTCGTGACTGCATGTGTGTGCATTTGTGATTGTGGGTGTGTGTGTGTTCTTGTTTAAGATAGATTGATAGATTGATTATGTTATAATTGATTCTATCCCGAGTGGAAATTAAGGCAGCTCACATCAAAAACACAAACTATTGTGTTTTCAATGGGAGTCGCTGTGTTTATTGTGCTATTGATGTTGAAGAATGACTTATGAATGAACATGAACCTAAACGTTTGACATGTGTGTCCCAGAGCTGAGGATGCAGGAGAGGGTGTTCATGGGGATGGGGAGGAGACCCTTCATGGACATCCACCCCAGCGAGGCTGCTATCTGTGACAGGGCCGTGCCCGGCACTCTGTCTGGGAGGAGTAAGCACTCGAACACCCCACCGAACAACACGCTATGTACACTGTAACACACCAGGTCTCAGTGGCTGAGTGAGGAGTGTTTGCCCTGCAAGGTGTAGCAGGGTAGAGGGGCAGGACGGTGTGGTGGTGTGAACAGGGGCGTAGCACCAAATTCTGGGCCCTGTACACAAGAGGTACTGATGGACCCCCCCGAACCAGCCCCCCGCGCAGAATTGTTGACGGGGGGGGGGAACAGTTGTTGACGGGGGGGGCGAGACGTGACCTAGCGGCATATGGCCACTGAGCGCAATGTGGGGCTCCTGCCACTAGGGGGTGGTAGAAGAATCAAAAAAAAAAAATATATATATTTTATGTATTACATTCCCACGGGCCCCCCTCTGCCTTACACCCCCAGTCCGGCGGCCCTGGGTGTGAGGTCAAAATGAAACCACATTTTTAAGAAAACTAGATAGAAAGTCCATCCATGCATACAGACATTTGTAGTGCCAAACCACGATATTACCTTCAATCAGAATCAGAAATCTTTGATTGATAAATCCTGGAATCTCTCATCCTATGGGCAACAGTGTGTTCTGATATAACAACACAAATACCATAAGACAACAATTCTATGTTGGGAATGACTGCTCGGACTACTTACAAAAATGTCATAGATCCTTCTCAAAATAGTATTTCCCAGATCTTAGCCGAGCCGAGCTCCAGTTAGGTTGGGTTCAGGTACCTGAAGGCCTGGCGTTGCCGTGTGATATTGATGACGTCTTATCTATGTGTGTTGTCAGTCCCTGTGGCGTATTGTTCACACAGGGGTTTAGAATACCCACGGCCAAACTCCATCGGCTCCGGCAGCACCGCCTCCACCACCATCAGCCAATCGTCCTCCTCCTCCGGACGGGGCTCGCTGCCTCCCATTGGCTACCAGGGAAGCCAATCACAGGGGGCGGAAGGCCGTCACACCGTGTGCTCCTCCTCCGAAGCACTGGCGGAAAATGAGCTGAACAATCTTCATCTCCGTCAGCATCACCTTCATCAAGACTGTGAGAAGAGGAAGATTGGGCGTCTCTTTCTACGTATGTTGACTTGTTTCTTAAGTAGATATATATTTATATATTATGTAATATTATCATTCTGTAATGTATGCAATTAATGAATACAATTATTCACGTGAGAAACAGTTTAGACCAAAACCTGCATTGAAGCATTGTGATTAAATACATCTTAAATTAAAAAATGCATTGCTTTCATTCATGTTTTGTGATCCATTTCTGTTATTGTTATATTTTTACCAGTGGACAGCACAGAGTCCTCGGGAGACTGCATCAGCCCATTCAGCAGCTCAGAGCACAGCTGCCTGTCTGCCATTGGTGGAGAGGTAGTGGACTCCTCCTCCTCCTCTGTATTTGCATACAACAGCACCAAGGCCCGCCCACCGCTCAGTCGGAAGCCCAGCCTCCGCATCAATGGCTCACCGGCAATGATCAGACGAAAAGCAATGAGTCTCCTCCAATCCTCAGCCCTGGCCACCTCTCAGGTAACGTAACATTGTAGAAACGTGGGTCTGGACCAATCACTTTATTAAATCAGGTCAGATTGGTCCATGTTATCAAAGATGTTCTTATAAGAAGGGGCTGAATATGGGAAGAGACCACCAGGGGCGGATAGCAAGGCACATATGCATTATTTTATTCAATCTTGAACTCTTTTGATGAAAAAGGCATTTTTCAAAAAAAAAATAAAAGGCATCACTTTCAGGATTTGTATTTCTTCATGCATATTCATGAGGGTATGGCTGCATGCCCAGGGCCGTAGCCCGAGTTTGGAAATTAGTGAGGTACAGAATTGGCCTGTCACTAATCTCCGCCCATAGAACCCAGATGAGCCAATGACATTCCAGCCTCAACTATACTCGGACATCAGCTGGACAACTCCATTGAAAACAACAGGGAGGAGGCATAAAAACAATTTAATGTTGGATTTATAAAAGAGTAAAAACAAATTATCAATGTGCTTGGGGTACATCATGTAACACGGTGGACAGTCGGTATCACGAGAGGCTGCAGAATGGGTTATATTTCATCCCTTTTCCCAAGCCCAACGGGACAAGAAAAAGTGTGTAATGTGGATCAGACTGTGTGGCAGGCCAGAATACCAACTGGATTTATGCTTGTAACCTTCTGTATTTATTTAAAGTTTTGATTACACCCCTACGTAGCATAAGGTAGTCCCTTTCGATTGCCTCTGGAAGAAATAAAACCATTTTTTGCCCAAAACTTCTCCAAAACCTGCTTTGATATACTGTCTGCTGTCAATTTTCAGATGTTTTTGTTATCTAGTCTGGTTTGTTTTTCCGCGTTCGTCATGGTAACGACAGGGGCCTGACTAAGCGACAGTTCAATTATCACCAAGGTCCGGCCCGGACCTCGGTGATCTCATTGCTGGCTACGGCCATGCCTAGTCTCGTGCCAGACATCGCCAGACCAGTTTGCAAATGCTTATCAGTCTGGAACCCGTTTTCCAGACTGATAAGGGCAGTTATCAACATGGTTAGACTAAAATAAATCAGAACACAATTTGATAGACCTGTAACCAATCGGAGCAACGATAAATAAGACGTATTGCTCTCCTCAGAGCGAATGAAACACGATTCGTCTGGTTCCCGATGGTGTATTCAAAATAACCTGTGAATTGCATTATTTGCTTAGAAGCAGAAGGATGCCCATGCACAGCTGAAATACAAATTCTCATTTTATAGCATTTGCCCCATTCACCCCCAAGGATTCTTACATTGTTTAGCACTCTGCCCCCAGTGTTCAAGCATGGTACTGCATCCTTGTTCCTGACACGTTAGGAGTGCCATAGCTCTCTTTATAATAGCTCTTAGGTAATGTGACATACCAAGGACCAAATATGTGATGCTGACGTATGCTCTTCTTCACACCAGGGTAGTGAGATCTTCATTGGGAAATCAACAGAGGTTTAAGCTCTTGATGACCCTCTCAAGGTAAGATGTTATGCTCAATGATCTTTCCTGGAATCATTTGTTAACATGTAAGTTATAATGAGCGACCAGACAGGAACGATTTTGATGTGTTCAAACAGCTTAGCACTGTGTATGATCAATAATGTTGAGGTTAATGATTGTTTCTACAATAAGTATTGTGTGTCTATGCATTTCTTTCGGATTTTAGGTCCTGTCTCCAACCAGACCTGACCCTGAGTGTGCTGAATCAAGCAATTTAAGAGGTCATTTATTTCCCATCAACTGCCACTCATTTTATATTATTATTCCAGCAAATGTCTGCTGATATTTTTTTTCCATTTCACAAATCCTCCAAGCGATATTGGACTATTTGCTCTTAGCTCATCCATTACATGAAGCGAGTTCCTACAACGATGGGAACTTTGTGGTTGAGGGGAGCGAGGACATCAGACAGCATCCTGACAGGACAACAGGCCATATGATGGTGTATGGGAGCCATGTTGCTCTCTGGCGCTCAGACACAGTTCCTCTTTTACTTTTTCCAACTCATCATCTCCCGATGTCATGGCATGTACAGTTTTTCTCTTGAAACGGTTTTGTGGAACGGCTGGTTTAATGGACCATGGGGGTCTTTGACAGTTGGGGATGCAGAACTTACAGCATTCGGTTCTACTGTTGGATTGTGAATGTTTTACAAACAACATCTTTGTCAGAGTACAGCTTATGTGTTGGATCTTTGTACCACGCAGTATACTGTATTTCACGTTTGTAACATTGTGTGTGTGTTATTATTAGAGATAATTTCACCTGCCTGATCAAATGGCCACCTTATGTAGGTAAATTCAGCAAAATCTTTGAAGATTTAATTTATTGGTGTTCGATTGCATTTTTCTGTAAAGTTTGCTTGGATTTTGTTGGATCCTCTGCTCTGTACCCTTTTTTGAGATAAAGGGAACAAAGAAGATTATTTATTTAAATTTAAATAGTTCTTAATATATACTTTTTATGAAACCTCAAATTTGGTGGTTTTCTCTGCTATTTTTTGTATTGTTTAGAATCCAAGATAAATACAATACGTCTTTAAAGGCTAATACAAGAACTTTAATGCATCAACAATTTTATAAATAGACAACATTTAAATACCTGGGTGGTTGGTAATACCACTCATTACCTCAATATAAAGTCATAAATGGTCAGCTTATATACAGCTATATTGTGTGCCAATGCCTTCTAGCGACTGAGTTTGGTGACCACTAACAAAAAAACATTTGGGTCAAAAACCACTTATTTTATGGGTCCAAAGATGGTTCCAAACTGGATCATTTACCAGCATTTCTCCTCATCTTAAAACCAATGATATTTCTTTTTCATACTTTCATATTTGTATTGTGTTTGTAACAGTTGTTATGTTACCAAGAAGGTTTTATATTACTCTTTGTAACAATGCCGTGTCTGATGTTCATCATGGCATTTCCGTTCATATTTAAAACCACTAATATCACATTGCTCCTTCCTTCCTGATTACCAACTTAATTTTTATAAACGTCAATGTTTGCTTGCTTTTTTGGGGCTTTTGTTTGAGAGTCATATTTTATTTATACAACCACTACAGGTAATGCACTGATATGTGCTTTACAGAGCGATTTAAATCAAATTATGCAAAAACAATAATTGTATTTCATTGTTATTTCTTTGCATAATCATAATTATTATCATCATTATTATTTTGTTTCTTTATTGAACACAGACGGACCACCTTTGTACACTTTTGCATGAGGATGTGATACCAGATGGTCACGTTAGCATATACAGATATGACCCCTAATTGTTCCTCAGAAAGCGGCATTAAGGGGAACGACGCAATAGTATGTAGACAGTGAAAGTGGAATTGCGCAATAGCATTGCCTGGATCTATGTATTTTAGTCCCAATATAGTTAATTCACAAAAACATCTTTTAATCAGTATACACTTGTTTATTATCAGGCGTTGTTGGCATGTGTGGCATTCTGTATTATTTGTTGTATTCTGAAATAGTTTTAACTAGGGTTTTCACACGATCCAAACCCCATTTCTGTTTTTGACATTACATTATTCAAACAAATAAACAAGAAAGGAAGTGTGTCTGTAATGTTTCAATGTTGTTATTTAGTTAAAACGAAGACATTTAAATGTTATTGATATCTATAGATATAAAGATTTAAAGGAAGAGGACATCTTTCCATATTAAATGTCTGACCCTTTCTTTTCAATGAAAGCATCATTGGAATTGGAACATTTTTGGACTTTGAAATGTGAAATAAAATAAATATGAGATATACATTTTCTTTGTGTGTGTGTATCTGTTACTCATTGTATGCAAAGTGTTTAGTTTCATAATAAACCCCCAAAAAGTTAATTATTAGTACAAATAAATAATTGCACACATGAATACATATCTAATTATTCGCACACATTCAAAGAAGCCTGACACCTACATATAAGTCTTCTTTAATGTTAATATATCACTGTGTCTAAAAATAGTGGAGGAGTCTTTCCGGTCACGACTTATCTGTCCATATCCACTCCAGTTTCAAATGCCATAAATACTCTTGAGCGTGGCACGACCCTGCTTCAGTGTGGACCAACCCTGGAGCCACTTGGGGATACTAAGCGAACCACGTGGAGGATCCAACACAACGAGGAGCTCTCCCACTGTAGCCATGTCACAAGGTAAAGATCCCAACACTCACATCTCCTGCTTTTAATTTAGACTGAAATGCAAATAACTGAGTAACAGAGGAAAATAGACAATTTAGGCGCTGCAATGCTATAGGAGGTAAATCAGATGTCAGAATGTTGAGTGTAAGAAAAATGAGTTTGGCACATGATGTCATGATGTATGACTACATATTCGGGGCCTGGATATCTATGTCAAGTGTCTGTTTGTTGCAGCTTTTACATTTAAATGCATTATTTTATTATTTTACCATCTTAAACTTTCAATCCAACAAAGTGCTGGAGTTTGAGCGCTGTGATCTTGACATCAAGAGCAACAAGCGGAGCCACCACACCGAGCAGAATGGAGAGGATCGCTTGATCGTGAGAAGGGGTCAGCCCTTTAGCCTCGTACTGCATCTCAAGGCCGGCAGTCCAGAGTTTAACCCTGAGGAAACAAGCTTTACCCTCATTGTTGAAACAGGTACTGTCCACTGTGTGGTTTTACACAATTGTGGTGCTTGTGAGCATGTGTGAGAATGTGCATGTAATTGCATGATATTTTAACCAACAAGAGCATAATAATATGCACTAAAGTCACAATGTGTGTGTATTTTACTGTACAGGTACCTTGCTCGGTAAGGAATCAGACACAAAAGTCTCCTTTGGTCTGAAGGACTCCACAGATGACAAAGAATGGAGCGCATCTGCTTCTAAGGCCCCTGGAAACACTGTAGCTCTCAATATCAGTTCCTCCCCAGAGGCCCCCATCGGGTTGTACTCTCTGAGCCTTCTTCAGCAGGGACAGAGCACCAGCCTTGGGGCGTTTGTCTTGCTCTTCAACGCCTGGTGCCCCAGTAAATATACTTTGCCTTTTTACTATTCACTCAAACCTTTCTCTTCATGTTTTATTTATTGAATCCAGAGGAAAATAAGGATTAAATACCTGTAACGTTAGATGCATAAAAATGTTGCTACAATGATTTGGATTTGTGTTTGGCCACACATTTCAACCCTTCACCAAATACAATAGATTTGCTTTTTGTATTTTGGCGAAAAGGGACATTTTGTTGTCCTAGTACTGTTGATAACGTGAATGTACTTGCAGGAGATGCTGTTTATATGAGAAGTGAAACCAAGCGGCAGGAGTACGTTCTGTCCCAGCACGGCCTCCTCTATCGGGGCTCAGCCACACGCATCCACCACAAACCATGGAACTTCAGCCAGGTGAGGAAAAGTCTTTACGGCAACCTTTAAATAGGAAAAATCCTCCATCCCAGGTCATCCAGTGAAGTAGTCATGGCATGCATTCACATGAAAAGTCTTTGTGGCATTCAGCCTATAGGAAATGTTATGTTGTTGTCAATCCAAAATATGTAATTAATTCAATTGAAAAAGTCTTAATTCTTATAAGTCTTATTCAACAGGAAACATCCTCATGTCACTCATAGATATATAAAATATTCAGATCCGAAAGAAACGTGTTACTGTGTGCCTTTGGCCTTTGGCACGCAGTAACTCAAATAAATCATGAAGTATAAAATCCAAGAAACGATATTAACTGGACAGAAATTGTTTGGGTTGTAGTTTGAGCCTGGCATTCTGGACATCTGCCTGAAGATCTTGGATGAGGGTCTCAACGTTGTGTCCGACACTGACCAAGACTGCTCTGAGAGACGAAGCCCTGTGTATATCACCAGAGTGCTGAGCGCCATGGTAATCCCCGCTGACCACCTGTTGGTCCGTCCCAACTGTCCCAACTCTGTCTATCTATTTACCTGTCAGTCATCCCACCATTAACCAACATGTGCATAATAATGATCTGCTAAAGTTTATATTTTTTTCTTATGAGTTTTAGGCGTATCAGTATCAATATTAGTTCAAGCATTAGTATTGAGACTTTGACCTGGTTGAATAAAGGTTTAATACGAATGAATTAAGAATTCATTAAGAAGAATTAATATCAGTATCAATATCAATATCAGTATAAGAATAAGTATTAGTTTTAGTACTATGACCATTTGTTTATGCTTATGGGCAAACCAGTTATATGCAAGCTACTGGGGGGTCAAATTGAATTTACAAAAAATCTCCATCAATCCAACTTTATTGCTCGGTAACGGTGTCGTCGTCGTCGTCCCCCCCCCCCCCCCTCCAGATCAACAGTAACGACAACGAGGGTGTTCTGGTGGGAGAGTGGGCGGAGTTCGAGGACGGAGTGCACCCGTCCACCTGGATAGGGAGTGGGGACATCCTGCGGCAGTGGGCCGACAGCGGGCCCGTCTGCTACGGCCAGTGCTGGGTCTTCGCTGCTGTGGATTGTACAGGTAGGCCTACGGTCTGCTCTGGCTGTTTGTTCCTCTGGCTGTTCATATCTTATGCTCTATCAATTTATATATGTGTCCCTTTTTTATTCGAAGATTCGATTTTTTTAGATTATGAAATCTGGTATATCATTTATGTATTTGTTTGTCTATGTTGAATTCGTATGCCTACCCTCTCTCGGCACAAGTGTCCCGTGCGCTGGGCATCCCCTGCCGAGTTGTCACCAACTTCAGTTCCGCTCACGACGGCAACGGCAACCTGCTGATTGAGAAAATGTATGATGAGGACGGCGAGAGGCTTGAAGACCCAGACTCGGTGTGGTCAGTGTACTATATCCAATACAGTAGAGATCAGCTACTGAGGTCCCAGAACGCTCTGATCGCGCTGTTGGATGCTGGGGTTAAAAAGTCTCAAACAAACACCCCCTCGTATTATTCCAGCAGGGCCGAGCTCTCCGAGTGGCCAACGACGTGCGTCGCGACGTAGGTCGCATTGGTCGCGACGTAGGTCGCATTGGTCGCTGTGTTGGTCGCTCGTCTGGCTGCTTTCAGTCGCTGTGGTCGCTGGCTGGCTCGCTCAAAGTCTATATAATCAGTTGATTTGCATGTTATTAACGATTTTTTGCGATAGTTGAAGTACCAGAAAGCCATGCTCTCTGGCGAAAGCTACCTACAGCTCTTTATTGCTAATATTGTTTTAATATTTTTCTATTGAAGTAGCCTACAGTTTAAATTATGAAATCGTTGGTTTATCAGTATCAATAAAATATATTAGTTGTAATTTGGGGCGTATTCAAATAATGTATTTTATATATTATATATAGCCTATTTGTTCTGTTAAATGTCATTAAGCCTAATAACGTAGGCCTATATTATGCACAAAGTTCTTCGTTATAGACTGATAGACATAAATATAAGTGCAATTATCTAAAGTCATTGCCACAGTGGTACAAGCGGTAGTCACGCTGTATTATTAGGCCAAATCATGAAGACCGGTGTTTGATTCTCTCCACGGACGGACATATTTTTGCTCTTTTAGTCAAACTTACTGACGCAATCGGCCTCTTTCAATTTAACATTTTTGTATGTTTTAGTACGATGGTATGATAATTATACGACGTAATGACGGGCTGCGACGCCTGGCTGGTATCGGCTGGCTGGCTGCGATGACAGGCTAGCCACGGCTGGCCGCTGTCTGCCGCTGGCCACTGGCCGCTGGCTGCGGCTGGCAGCTGGCTCTGGCAGGCTGACCGACTAGGTCGCGACCATAAAAGCGTTGCGACCCTTTTGGCGGCAAATAGGTCGCAACCAACCTGAGGTATGACTGAATGAGCGACCTGTGGCAGCCAGCCATTGTCACCATGGCTGCTACCATAACCCAAAGCCTATATGTTATCAGTTAACTTCTCATTGAACAGAATAAATATACGTGCGTCAGTATAATAAAAAATAATAATATATATAGCTTAGATAGACCAATAGGCCTTTTTATAATATATATAAATAAATAGGCCTATTGGTCTATCCATCTATATTTAATTAATTTTGAATTAACTTTGTAATACAGTGATGTTTACAATATTTATATTGATTATATTGTATTGCCTATTGGTTTGATAAATGTCAAAGACTAATAGAATATCCTATGAAGGAAGTTATAGTGTAATATACTTTGATATAAGTGTAACAAAACAAATAAAAACTCTAATTCACAGACCCAATACCGTAAAAAAAAAGTAAAAATAAATATATGTGTCACGAATCATGATAGTCAAGTATTCAAATGTATAAACCAAAGAACAAAATATGAAAATTGAAATTAAAGTTACAATTTTCTAAAAAAAAGTGTCAATAATAATAGTAGGCTATAGTAATAGCATAAATGCACAATTTAAAGGGGGCCAGTGACTATACAAATCTATAGTATATAAAAAGTGTGTGTAAAGTGGCCCAATCATCAAGTATGTATGCTAACTCTAGAATAACTCTAGAACTAGAATGTTTTGCAGCCAACAGACCAAAAACAAAAACTGTAATATACTCTGATGTACAGCATATGATAGAATCCAACTACTTTCCATATTATAGGCACTATGTATTCCTGGGACCAGGGAGCACAATTCAGGAAGGTGGAATGAATAAATACGCACGTTTTGCCAAGGCTGAAGTTTTACTAAAAGAGCAACAATCTATCTGACCGTGGAGAGATTCAATCACACAACCCCTTGATTACTAACATAGCATCACTACCACTTACACCACTGTGGCTTTTATTTTACATACTGTTACACTGACGACCAATAAAAAACAACAGTGTTACCCCTTATGGTTTTTTTCATGACGACCAAAGAAAAACGACAGTGTTACCCCTTATGTTTCATTTGATAAAAACGACAGTGTTACCCCCTATGTTTTAATTGATAAATATCGACAGTGTTACCCCTTATGTTTTTTTTCATGACGACCAATAAAAAACAACAGTGTTACCCCTTATGTTTTTTTTCATGACGACCAATAAAAAACCACAGTGTTACCCCTTATGTTTTTTTTCATGACGACCAATAAAAAACAACAGTGTTACCCCTTATGTTTTTTTTCATGACGACCAATAAAAAACAACAGTGTTACCCCTTATGTTTTTTTTCATGACGACCAATAAAAAACAACAGTTATGGTTTTTTTCAACCCTTATGTTTTTTTTTACGACGACCAAAGAAAAACAACAGTGTTACCCCCTATGTTTTATTTGATAAATATCGATAGTGTTACCCCTTATGTTTATTTCATGACGGCCGATAAAAAACGACAGTGTTACCCCTTATGTTTTTTTTCATGACGACCAATAAAAAACAACAGTGTTACCCCTTATGGTTTTTTTCATGACGACCAAAGAAAAACGACAGTGTTACCTCTTATGTTTTTTTCCATGACGACCAATAAAAAACAACAGTGTTACCCCTTATGTTTTTTTTCATGACGACCAATAAAAAACATGTTGACCAATAACAATCGCAGTGGTACCCCTGTCACGACGCTGAAGTTGGCATCCGATTCGCAGCATCCGATTCGGCTTGAAAACCACTTAGAATCTTCAAATCGGTCCTGATTGAAAACCACTACACCTAGACTCTTCAAATTTGGATTACATTATCACAGTGAGGCTATACATTATGTAAAACATAGTTGCAGATTTGTGAAACCTTTACCCTATTTGTGAAAATGCAATACAGGCTTATTTGAATGCTTTTTAGGGGTCCAGACCGCATTGCATTTTCACAAATAGGTTAAAGGTTTCACAAATCTGAAACTATGTTTTACATAATGTATAGCCTCACTGTGATAATTTAGTCCAGATTTGAAGAGTCTAGGTGTAGTGATTTTTAATCAGGATCAGTTCTAATGCGGTCTGGACCCCTAAAAAGCATTAAAATGTGCCTTTATTGCATTTTCGCAAATAGGGTAAAGGTTTCACAAATCTGAAACTATGTTTTACATAATGTATAGCCTCACTGTGATAATTTAGTCTAGATTTGAAGAGTCTAGGTGTAGTGGTTTTCAATCAGGACCCGTTCTAATGCGGTCTGGACCCCTAAAAAGCATTACAATTAGCCTGTATTGCATTTTCACAAATAGAAAAAATGTTTCACAAATCTGTTTATTATAATGTATAGCCTCACTGTGATAATTTAGTACAGATTTGAAGAGTCTAGGTGTAGTGGTTTTCAATCAGGACCGATTTAAAGTGGACCAGCTGCTGAATCGGATGCTGTGAATCGGATGCCAACTTCAGCGTCGTACCCCTGTCGACGTTTTTGCGGGGATCCGAACCTGAGCAGTTTAGAGTGTTAACCTCCGAAATTATCAATGCACCATCAAGACACCAGATGGAGTCAACACAATGGTTATACTTGACTTTATAATTCGCATGAAATAGAGATAAGAGTCTTGCAACAACCACCGGACTTGAACCCCGGTCTCCACTACCCACGGATATTTGTCATTTAAATATGTCTGTGGTATATATGACATGATAGCGATACGTTTAAAATTAAAGATATTGTGTTTTCCACAGAAATTGAGCCGCGGTCTCCAGTGGGTTAGGCATAATTTTCACATTGTTTACTTGCTAACGTTTGTGAATAACAGTGGCTAGTTTGCAGAACTCTTTTTACACACCAGTAGAGTGTTTATCAGAGCGGAGCCCTGAGGGGTGTTCCACGAACGGAGGTTTAGCAAACACTGAGTTAACGCTGAACTCTAGGTTGATTTACCCTGTGCCGACTAACCCAGAGTTTTCGGTTCCACAGCAGCGGAAGAACTTAGGCGGGCGGAGCCAGGCTATCTCGGCATAGTGCTCACACAATATCGCTCTTTGTATGATAGGAGGCCGATGCAAATCTTGGATGGGTCAACTGAAAGGACTGAGATGTGCTCAGCATCTCCAACATTATAGCCCAGATAAAACTACCATTTGCAAAAAACGGAGGGCTACGCAAATAGTCTGGAGTGAACTGAAGCCAGGTCCTCGATTGGTAGTGTTGGCTATGTAAGGCTATTTAAATATATTAAAGATTTGCGCGAGAATCTATAGGCCTATCTCTCTCCACTCCAGCAAAAAGTCATTTGATATGCCAAGATGTCGAGCCGTGGTCTTATCAATCGCTCCCGGTGGATTGCACGTATAATTTGAGCTCCAATATCAGCAGTTCTCTCATCAAAAGGGCATGCCATTGTGAACACATGAAATCTGCGGTGAACGCGGGTTTAAATACCCAAAACCGGGTTATGTTTCAAACAAACCTGCGCAAAACCTGCTCCGACCAGGTTTGATTCAGAGCATATGTTTCTATAGCAACTAACATACCGTGATCCTTTTGGAACGGAAAACCTAGGGTTACCGCAAACCCTGGGTTAATTTACCCGGTTATGTGATAAAACCGGCTTTGTGGAATACCCCTCCGGTTATGTGATAAAACCGGCTTTGTGGAATACCCCACTGAATGTGACGTCACCCGTCATCTCGTCTCTGTAAACAATGGATGTTGCGCAGCATTTATTATGACGTCATCACATAGACTCTCTTAGCACCCCCCCCTGGGACTGACTTCTCGCGTCCCTTGTGTTAACCCCTATATTTTATTCGATACATTTCGACAGTGTTGTATATTACACTATAACTTTCTTCATAGGATATTTGATTAATTTAGTAAATTTAGAATTAATTAAATATAGACTGATAGACCAATAGGCCTATATATTATTGCATGTACGTTTTTATTATACTGACGCACGTGTATTTATTCTGTTCAATGAGATGTTAACTGATAACATATAGGTTTTTTAGTTATGGTAGCAGCCATGGTGACAATGGCTGGCTGCCACAGGTCGCTCATTCAGCCATACCTCTGGTTGGTTGCATGGGGTTGGTTGCGACCTATTTGCCGCCAAAAGGGTCGCGACGCTTTTATGGTCGCGACCTAGTCGGTCAGCCTGCCAGAGCCAGCTGCAAGCCGCAGCCAGCGGCCAGTGGCCAGCGGCAGCCAGCGGCAAGCCGTGGCTGGCCTGTCGTCGCAGCCAGCCAGCCGATACCAGCCAGGCGTCGCAGCCCGTCATTACGTCGTATAATCATCATACCATCGTACTAAATCACTCAAAAATGTTCAAATGAAAGAGGCCGATTGCGTCAGTAAGTTTGACTAAAAGAGCAGAAATTTAACTGACCCCGGAGAAAATCGAACAACCGCCTTCTTGATTACTAACCAGGATTCACTACCGCTTGTACCACTGTGACAATTTCTTCTACATTTTGCACTTAAATTAAACTATATCACTCTAACGAAGAACTTTGTGCATAACATACCTTATTAGGCTTAGTGTCATTTAACAAAACAAAAAGGGTATATATAATATATAAAATACATTATTTGAATACGCCCCAAATTACAACTAATATATCACTCTATAACGAAGAACTTTGTGTATAATATACCTTATTAGGCTTACTGTCATTTAACAAAACAAATAGGCTATATAATATCTAAAATACATTATTTGAATCCGCCCCAAATTACAACTAATATATTTTATTGACACTGATAGACCAACGATTTCATAATTTTAAACTGTAGGCCTACTTCAATATAAAAATATAAAAATAATATTTGCAATAAAGAGCTGTAGGAAGCTTTCGCCAGAGAGCATGGCTTTCTGGTACTTCAACTGTCGCAAAAAAAAAGTTAAGTTACCTTAACATGCAAATTAACTGATAAACGACCGCCCATAGATTTTGAGCGACCAAGCCAGCCAGCGACCACAGCGACTGAAAGCAGCCAGACGAGCGACCTACGTCGTGACCAATGCGACCTACGTCGCGGCGCACGTCGTTGGCCACTCAGAGCTCGTCCTTCCTCTCTTATTATAGTGTTCACAGAAGACACCAATGTGTAGCCTAACTAATTATTTTTTGGGGGAAAATTCTGATAAAATTTAGGTCGGTGTTCACAAATACATTTATGAAAACACATTAAAAAGAAAAATGTAAAAAAATCTGAAAGGCTCTTTCAAGTGTTTTTCTTAGATCTTATTTTTTAAACTGTAAAAAAAAACGCAGCAAAAAACTGATATAATCTCACATTTCTCCGTCCTGCCCCATCAGGAACTTCCATGTGTGGGTGGAGAGCTGGATGGCTCGGCCTGACCTGGAACAAGCTGGGTTTGATGGATGGCAAGTCAGCGATGCCACACCACAAGAGACGAGCGAAGGTAGGCCTACATGGTGAACGCAATTTAATATTCTTGCTCTGGAAACTAAAAGAGCCTCTGTCCCATACCTTGGTCACTCTCCATGGGCTAGCCAGCCAGCAAGCTTGCTAACTTGAGTTCCCTTGCAGGTGTGTTCTGCTGTGGGCCAGTTCCAGTCAGCGCTATCAGGGAAGGGGAGCTGACCAAGAAGTTTGACGCTCCCTTTGTTTTTGCCGAGGTGACTTTTATTTCATTGTATTACCAAATACTAAGGTCACTGAATTTCCTCTTAGTTGATTGGCTCGCCTCATGTCATTCGGAACAGCACTGCAGTCGTACTCTTTGGCCCCATTTTCTTTTTACATTTAGGCAAAAAAAAGCACATTCCTGGTCATCATTTTGCTTCTTGCGTCTCCACTTGCTCAACAAAACCAAGATACCATTATGATATTCATCAAATCCATGTTATACTCGGGATACTACTAGTATCATACCAGCATATTTAATCTCAGTGGCTACTGATGTGTTTGCATTCAGGTTAATGCCGACGTCGTTGAATATGTCAAACTGTCAACCGGGGACTTCGTCAAGTTCAGCGGCTCGACAGATTCCATTGGTCAAAACATCAGCACCAAGGCCGTGGGCAGGGACAAGAGGCGGGACATCACCCATCACTACAAGTACCCTGAAGGTGCGGTCGCACCAAAAGACACTTGTTTCAATAGTTAGGGGAGTGCTGCATGCAGCACCGCCCATTCTCTGACACTTCAACTAATTCAGATTTGGTAACAACCGTTAGTGTCCAACCCCTGACTGTTTGTCACTTTACCTTCACTCCCTCCAGGGTCTGAGGAAGAGCGGCGTGTCTTCGAGAAGGCCCAACACCGCAACAAGCTGCAGAAAAAGGGCAAGGAGCCAGGGCTTCGCATAAAGGTGTCCTATAACTATATATGCACTTCATACAATGTTATACTGTTATAAATATAGATTATATATAGAATATTTTGTTGCAATTCTTTCGTTATTGGCAGGGAATACAGAGCCTTGTCAGGATTTGTGCTTAGCTTATAATTGTGGGTCAAAAAGGGAATCGGTGAGTTAGCTATGACACTTTGACTTTAGAATAACACCTAAATGGTTTGGTGTATCTAGGTATCAACCTAGAAAACTATTTGTGGGAATTGGAGCCAAAAATCTGGTGTAATAATAAGAAATAGACAGTATAACAGTATAACAATAGTGTGCGACCACACTAATGATCTGAATTGTTAGAATAGCATTTGATTATCCTTGGGACAGCATAGTGTAGTGCAGAGGGTATTCAACTCCCAGCCCAAAGATTGGAGTCGTCCACAAACCTTCTGTAGGCATCCTTGAGCCAGTTGCCCATCCCCTACCTGCTAGCTAGTAGCTAAATTACCTGTATTTAGCATACGCTTAACTGTAAGTTAAGCGTATGCTTAAAAGCAAGTGAAAATAACATGCAAGCTTGCAGGTGACTCATAGCATGTGATATCGTCCCCATCGATTTACAGATTAAGCTGGCTAAAAACATGGTGGTGGGCTCAGACTTTGAGGTGTACGCGGTTCTCGCCAACAACTGCATGGTGGCCAAGAGCTGCAGCTTCATGCTGTATGCGCGGGCTGTGCGCTACAACAGTACCAGGGGCGCAAGCTGTGGGTTCATCTCTGACACGGTGACCGTGACGCCGGGGGAAGGTCAGTGGTAGAGGCTCACACAACACTGGAATAATGGGGGAGCCAGAGGGGGGGGTTCAAAACATACATTGAATTATGTCAATATTTCATACAAAAACACGTCACCGACACAATCGTCCAAATACAGATAGATAAAGCGCAATGAAACCTCCACTGAACCAGCCCTGTGTTGTGCATATTTATGTTGTATAGAAAAACTCCTCTTCCTAAAGTTGAAGTATTCAGACTATGGGAAGGTGATCAGCCCTGACCGGATGATACAGCTGACGGCCTTCGTCAACGACAAGGAAAACAGGGAGTACCACAAGGCAGAGAAGCTCATTGTGCTGGACGAACCAGACCTGGAGGTCAAGGTGGGCATGGATGGCTGGAGGAGTGTGTGGATGTATAGGTGAATGGGTGGGTGAGTGAATGGGTGGATGGATGGGATGAGGGATGATTTGATGGATTGATGGATGGATGAGTGTGTGGACAATGGATGGGCAGGTGCGTAGGTTGATGGATGAATGGAGCATGTATGGCTGTATTTATAATATATTTAATATGCAACATTTCACACTTTTAATGCAACAAACTTGAGGACGTACAAGGGGCTTATGAGGGACAAATACTGTAGCTTAGGATCATTATTCATACAATCATTTCATAACAACGATGTTGAAGCTACACTGAAGATAAAACAATGCGCTTCTCTGCAGCTTACTGGAGAAGCCAGAGTGGGTCAGCCCTTAACAGCTGAGCTCTGCCTGCTGAACCCTCTGCCAGAGGCCCTGCAGGACTGCAGCTTCACACTAGAGGGAGTGGGCCTGACTCAGGAGAAGCCCATCACAATAAAGTACGTCTCTTTGGTCCTACAAGGAGGCCTTAATAGCACTTTTTACTTTTTTTTGAAAATTGTAAGAACATTTGGACAATCATGGTGGCTTCTGATTCTGTTTCAAGGCTGGGGACCGTGGCTTCAAAGCAGGAAGCCAAGGCTAGTGTCCAGCTGTCACCCAGGGAGGCGGGCTTCACTGTGCTTCTGGTGGACTTCGACAGCGACAAGTTAAAGAACATAAAGAACTTCATCCCCATGGTGGTGATGAGTGATGCCCTCTCACCCTCTCTCAATACTATTGCAATGACATAGAGCAGTAAATATAAAACTCTCACTTCGCCAATTTAAGCTAACCAAAACTCACGCTACTTGCCTTGAATCATAGCTTATTCTATTAAAGTTGATGGTTTTATGAAGTCCTTCAGCAGTTTTAACGCACTTCTGTGCTATTATTTATGTAGTATTGATTGGCAATTAATAATTTTACTGTCAAAATAAATGGTCTAACATCCACTATAAATCCTGTCATCTGCACCTTTACTTGCACAAACAAAAAGCTAGTCAACTACTGTATATGTTCAAATGGTTACACTTTATTAGTATCCATTGAAGCACTTTAATTACAGAAATGAATAATCAAACGCTAGTGGGACAGCATGATTCTGCTAAGAGAAACGGTCACTTAACATTCAAATAATGCAGTACCATCCTCGTACACCTGCAGCACCCCTTGGAAAAATCACATCCATTCTGCAACGGTCAGACAGCGTGTCATCCGTGGGACGAAAGTCAAATATGGAACGGTCTACAAAGCTGGTGTCCACAATCTTAATGTAAACTCACAAAACCTAAACAGTTTCATTTGGTGCTGCCGTGTGACTCATGCCATACTCACATAAGACTCAGAGATCGCAGATATGCCTGCCAGGCCTGATCGTTCGATCAGAGTAGTCCTGACTCCTGAAGTTGGTACAAGTTGGGTAGTACATATATGGACAGTGTACTTTGTAGTTGATCAGTGGTACAGTTCAGAAAGCTTTTAAATAATTTGTTACACAAATTAAGCCTTTGTCACTTTAAAAGCTCTCAAATATCATTTTATCTGTACATATATATGAAAGAACACCAACCATACGTTATTCCAATTATGAGATCTGGCCTAAACAAATAAAAACGGGAAAGAGATAGTACGTTGCTGAACTACTAGGCCTGTGGTTTGCATTTGGATTCTTACCCTCCTAAAGCTACTGAAATGTCCTAACATTTAAAAACCATGACTCCTCTACCAATAAACACCTGAGAACTGTCCTTCAGAACTGAAGCGGTGTAGACCTTCTGATGCTAAACAGGGATACCAAGGGTAAAAAAATAAAAATACACAAAAAACAATGTGGCAAAAAATGTTTAACACATTAAACAGATGTTTTTCATACATTTAAAAATGAATGAATATTCCTTTTTTTCCTTTTGAACAAATGGGAGATGTAGTTTTCCGCATAACAAAATGTGTCTTTTACCCATCCATCGAAATTCTCCAATGCATGAACTACTTGCACTGTTCATTTCTTGTTTAAGCTCCATGCTCAAACAAAGAAGAAAAAAACACTAAACAATAATTTAAAAATAAGACATTCCAAATTAAACGATTTAAACTCTTTTGAACCTAATCGGACACCCAACAAAGGTCAAGAGCTGTTGCATTCCAGGCTTCTACGTCCACGGCAAAGAGTCTGTGATGTCACAGTTGTAGACTATCGGCACACGCGCACGCTCACACTCTGCGAGAGAAGCGCCCGCTCTCCCAACGTTTTAAAGCAAACTTAACAAAATGAAGGGAACACACTCCTTCACATCGGGGTTGCAGCGAGGTCCCGCCAGCCCCATAACACATTATACAGGGCTTCCTCTGACAAGTAGTGATTAGGCATTGCCATTCATGACCTCACCCTCACCAACCCTAATACATAGACACACACACACACATATATATCTGAGACCGTAGCACAGTCCCGGCATAAAAAAACTTGAAGGTATTAAAACCAAAAACAGGAAGCCATAGTTTTCCGAGCTGGTGGAGTAGAATCTTTGATAATAAACGGGCGGGAGAAATGGAGGGAGTTGTTGTGTCATTGAAAAATGTCCACTGTGACTTTTCTCTCCGTCTCTCACTCACTTGCTCTGAGAAGCCACAAATTGTTTGGGGGGGAGAGAGAGAGAGAGATAGTGTGTGTGTGCGTGTGTGTTTGTGTTGACTCCACAGGTTGGCGGCGGGGTTAGAGTGTGTATGTGTCTTGGGGGGGGGGGGGGGGGGGGTCTCTCAGTCAGTGGAGAAGAGGTCACCAGCGGAGGGCAGGGGTGCGAGGCCCCCCGTCACGTTGGGGAGCAGCGAGAGGTCGGGCAGGCTCTGGATGTGGGACTTGAGCTCCTTCCGCACCGTGGTTACCCGGGCCAGCTTCTGTTTGAACTCCTGTAGGAGACACAGGGGTAGAGTTAGGGACACCTAGAGCCAGGTGGTCCTCTTGTCTCTGGGACAAGTTTAAAGTCAACTATTGGAGAAAATCGAACTTCAAGGTCCTTCGAAATATAGTAATAAACTGGGAGAATATCTAAATGTAATCCAAAATAAATACTAACCATGTTTAAGGTCAATTCTAGATTTTTCAAACTGGACACTATTTTCCCATCTTTTTGGGTCTGACTAATTCTAATCGTTTCGATAGTAAGATACGCTTTCTGTAGTCCCAGACAACAAATCGTAGCAACGCAACCCTTGCAAGATTTCAGAACAAGACTTCTCCTCTATCCCGCTTCAACACTGGTCCAATTCCATAAATGTTCGTCCACATTAGTCAGAAGACTAAAAACAAAAGGATAATAGGGCCCAGATTGAAAAATCCCCAAGTTACAGATTCTGTTGAACACTTTAGCCTTCAATTCGTTTAATCTTTCCACTAAACTTATTATGATACCTCTTAAAAAAAAAAAAAATCTTTGTTTTACTGAACCTTCCTTAGGCATATCCATCCATACATCTACACTCATCACATGTCCAACCACACTGGCGCTGGTAATCCTCTTTGGAGGGCCTCACCTCCAGCTTCTTCTCCCTCTCCCCGAGGGCGTTCTTCTGGCTGCTGATGTAGTCGGTCAGCATGCGTGCCAGCTGCCGGCGGTCCTCCAGCTCCGCCGCCAGCCGCCCGTTGTACTCGGCCAGCAGCAGACACGCCTCGTCCACCGTCTTCGACAGCCGGTCCGCCGCCTCCTTGTCTGGGGGACGAGGAAGAGGGGCAGCAGGGTTAAGGAGAATTCTCTAGTTTCGATTTATTCATATCTTGATTTAAGGCTAAGCCGGGCCAGGAGTCTTGCAGGTTTAAGTCAGTGAATGACACAGATGGCGAGGGCCTATAGAAGGGGCGGGCGATATGATTTTCCGGTATTGATTATAAGTAAACAAGGAGACCGCTAACCGGTGATCGGCAGTCTCAATGCATTAAAACGAGACCCTTTCATTAAGCATTAATAAACTAATAAACGCCACACAAAAGGCGTGTCCATTGATACACAGATACACACAGTGTATTATACGACTTGGGTTGCAGACGAAAACACACACACCCACCACACAAGTGTGTCTTACCAGTGATCTTTTCCAGTAGCGAGACATCCTGGACTTCCTGCGGCAGCGAGGCTATCTTCTGGCGTACGGCAGCGTCTCCCGACGCGGCGTTCTCCAGGTCCTGCAGCGCTTTTACCAGCTCCTCAGTCTGACCGCCGCCATGGGGGGGGGAGGAGGTAGGAAGGAGCAACAACAAGAGTTCAAATAATGCTAAATACAACAGATTATTTGATAGTCTTGTTACTCAGAATGGCTTGGAAACCATGTACTGAAATAACAAATAAGCTTTGCCTAAAGGCTCCCATTAAATGAGGTATCAAATAAGAACATGTACAAAGTGATATTCGATTGGGTAAAGAACAATGTTTTCAGTCAAGAGCATCCCCATCCTGTGATGCCTGAACGATGGCGCCCCCTACCAGTAGAGCGGCGGTAGCGTCGGTGGTGTGCGGGGAGGCATGGCTCCTGTAGTCGTCGTCCTCCTCTTCCTCCTCCTCCTGGATCTTCTGGTAGCTCCGCTTCGCTGCCCTCTTCTCCTCTATGGACAAGGGAGCAGGAGGGAGAAAGATAGTTTATTTCAAACGTGACCTGACCTAAAAAAAACAGCTAATAAGCAAGAAACAAAAAGGTAAAACAAAAGCTTTACATATGCAGGGAAAAACAAACCCTGAGGACTTGAAGTAACAGCACAGCACAACAGTTGGATATAAAAGAATAAATGAACGAATGACTGACTAAATATGAAACAAAGGCGGAACCAGAGAGACAAAGACAACTCACCGGTGACTTTATCGTTGGAGGACACGACTGGAATAAAGAAAGAGAGACGTGTCACTCACATTCAAAAGACATCATCTGGGCGAAGCAGCTATTCAAATCATCCAGTGTCTTCCAAGATATTCAATACAAAACACGTAAGAATACCTATAATCTTGGATTCATCATAATTGGATGGAAATTAATCTCAGATCTCAGCACAACTAGTATATTTCAAAAAGCGTCAGGGAGCGAGAAAAAAAATTACTACAAGATCAAGTGGTTGAATAACCATTGAGTATTGAACGTCTGTGTTGAAGCATGCAGGCCACCCACCGGCAGGCTTTGGGCTGTTGGAGTCCTCAATGGCTAGTTTGAGCTGCTGGATGAAGTCTGCGCGGTACAGAGCCCTCTCCTTCCAGATGTTCAGCAGCCTCTCCATGGGCTTCTTACAGCTCCCATCTGCCTCCCTACAGACCAAGGGTTTCCAAGAGAGTTCACAAGTTCAAGAGAGCACAACCAAGTATAGAAGGTGAGTAAGCATTGATAAATGCAGTACAACAGATATACACAAATAACAAATCAACTGAAAAAGGTTGTGTTAGTAATACCGTATCATATCATCATATAACTATTTGATGGGGTTGCATTTAAAGTTTTACTTAAAGCATTATTGCCACAAGCAAAATTTCCCATAGACAGTAATCAACCCATAATACACTGAACATGTCATCTGGATATTCAATGAACATCACCACAACTCAATGTTTACATTTATTGGCACTCATGCAATCAAGATTTCTAGTAACTAACTCATTCCCATGTCCATGTTTTGAGACAAGAATCGACACTCACCGGGCCACATGGGAGCATGCATCGACCAGGACGGTCTCGAAGTCTTTGGCGAACTCCGGTCCTTTCTTTTTGCTGTTTTGGATAACATCGTTGGCTAGATAGAGGAACGTCAGCTTCCTACTGGTTTTCGCTAAAGCACAGATTGAAAACTCCAGTTAGTACGATAAGGGATATACCTGATCGTATTCCAGAATAAATCCTGAATACATTCGTTTGGACAACCATGCGTCTCACAGCTCATCGACGATAGACGATACGTCTGTAACATGATTGTTTGAAGGGTTGAAAAACACAACAATGTACCACATTGAATGGAAGTTTGAAGAAAGAATGCACTAACCCTTTTTCAGCTCCCTGTGCCAAACTTTGACGATGAGAGGTGAATGTTTACGATGGTGGATGATCCACAACGACAGGGTCTGAACGCTCTGCTGGGAGTTGCTGAGTTCAGAAAGCTTTTTCTCCAGGGCAGACTCGGAGAAGGACGACATGTTTTGTCTGGTGTACCTTCCGCCTTTAGTTATTCAAGAAACTCACACTTGCAGCGCTGGTTTGGTGAAATTTAACTAAATCCTGCAAAGTTATCCAGTTGACCGAGCGAGGCGTGTTGCGTCGAGGACAGTCTGAAAGTGACCAATATAATCTATTCGTTCACTCATTTGGTTACTGACGAGAAGGGGTTACAAACTTCCAAAGCTGTAGGCTTTTAAACTTGCTTACCAAAAACAGTGTACTCTTGTCATGAGGCATTTGTTTACAGTCCCATCTAGCTAGCCACGCAAGGCCACCATCGCCGAACGAGACACCCAGCTGCTATCTAGCTCATCGCCTGCGCGTAAACAAATCGGCCTCTCAGCATTCCGATTAGCAATTGAATCAGATCGCAGAATAAGAAAAAAAAAAGCTGAAGAGTTCTATTAAAACTCAAAAATCCTCGGCACTTTCCAACTATTCAAACAGCGATCTTCGAAGATGGCCACGACATTTCACCTCACCATGCATGGCGCACCGTGATGACGTAGAAAACGAGCAGCCCGTTGAGTCAGCGGTGCGCTCTCAAAACCGCCGAACAGAACAAGTGTTGGTCATAGCAAAATAAAAACGTATGCGAGGCCGAGACATGAAGTACTGTTCAGTTGATGCGTTAGTTAATATCAAGTAACCTATTTACTGCCTCTTTAATGATGATGAAATACTATAATTGTCTCGATGTTTTCTTTTCATTCAATATACGGAACATACGTTTTATTTTACTTTCAACCGCTAGGTGTCGCTTGGAGCTTGGTTGCTATAAAATGGTCCATGTTATTATATTGGAATCAAACTAAATAAGCGTTCATAGGCTTTCGTTAAAACACACAGTCGATTACAAATAGTGCAAATCAGCACCCTGTATAAATACCATTGATTTATATAACGAAATCAAAAGGCATCACTTTAGGCCTACATATTTAGCCATTTTCGAATACTTGTAAATTTGTGCACCTCTTTGAGTGTTATCAGGTATAGGAATAATAATAATAAAAAAAAACATTGCCAGTAGGGTTGTTTGTTTGTGTGTGTGTGTGTGTGTGTGTGTGTGTGTGTGTGTGTGTGTGTGTGTGTGTGTGTGTGTGTGTTTGAGTGTGTGTGTGTGTGTGTGTGCGTGCGTGCGTGCGTGCGTGCGTGCGTGTGTGTGTGTGTGTGTGTGTGCGCGTGTGTAAATGTGTGTGTAAATGTGTGTGAGTGCGCGCATACATGCGCGTGTGGGTACACGCGTGCGAGTGGTCGTGTGTTTGTGCTTGCATGTCTGTGTGTGTCTTTAGGGTAGTTATGTGGTCCCATTGTTAACCAAAGACAACATAATATTAATAATAACACATTGTTTTAATTATAGTTTATAAACATTTGGAGTACAAAACCAGAAAAACACCGTTGTGAAAGGAAAAGTAAAACAGGTGGATCGGCGGAGTAGTCTCCGCCCAGTAGTCATACGGTAACCATAGCAAGTCAAGCCGCCCAAGACGCTCCACGTCCCGGACTACTGGGACACTGCCTACCGACCCGTGCCTTGCACTCCCTAACCTGACGACCGGAGAACGTCTATGGGTCCATGGTCCAGTCTGCACTTTTAGGATGTGAGAAGTTGCTTGAAGTCCACATGGAATATTTTTATTTTCTTGTAGCGAGTTAACGAGTCCTTGGGATAGCCTACTTGAACCATGCCAATGCCGACGGAAAACGGATCCGTAATGTACTCGGGATCGGAGTTGATTAAAATTAAAGCACACTATTGTGGGTGAGTACACCAATGTTCGCCTAGTCTGCGTCACTGGTGTTTAATAATGTAACGGTGCTATTACAATAGTGTATGTAGCCGAGTGCTACTCTACCCGGTCTCAACTGTCACACCTGTAGGATAGGTTGAGGGTGCTGAAACTTTGTTGAATGTTCAAAGCATAGCTGTAAGACAGTGTGCCTGTTAATGATTGAATGATTGTACAATTCAACTTTTAATATGATAATGGATGGGAAAGCAGATGATAGGTATCTCCTCATACGCACAAAGCTGGGGAATTGGCTTGGCTACACTTGAAAAAGTAGACGCAAAATGCTGAGTCAGACAATTTAAGCTATTAATTTAAATTCTTCTCTAATCTAGAACTAGGTCATTAATAGTTTGAGCACACCCTATGGTATAACACAGTATCAAACAGGTGATAGGCCTACTGTATTATATTATTATCATTGTATAACCAGATATATTATTGGTTACAGGAAGGATGTGGGTATGAGGAAATTGTGTACTGGTAAATTTAACAGGGACCCACATTTTATTTTCAAGGGGTTTTGTACCAGTTTTAAAAGCGATTCATCAACTAGTACCTCAAGGATTCTATATGCACCCGGTGTCAATTTGCTGTCATTCATTTCTCAAATTAATCCCTACATTGGTAATCTAACCATTAACTGTTGTGCTGTGCATCTAGTCTAATCTGTATTATCTCACCTTTCATCCGGTAAGAAGTGCTACAAAATCACTTCAGCCTTTAAATTCATTACTTCATTTGAATTATAGCATTAAACAGTATTGTCTTGTAAGGGCCCTTTATATACAAACAAAAAGCCTAATGATTCATGTATGATAAAATTATGTGTATGTTAGCTGATGCTAGTTGAGGATGCAAATTCCCTCGCCTTAAAAAGGGGTAACAGGTCCAAAAAGGAACTGTGTCCTTAACACTCACGCATTTATTTAGCCCTCCTCATCAGACAAATGCACAATGGCCCAGAGATACTGCCTGTAGTGGACACAGGTCTGCCACCTGTTTTTCCTTGAGGTGTTTGCATGTCCTGGAGAAGCTGTTAGTTAGGGAACCCTCTCGGTGCAACACAATGCGGGCAGCTGGCCAAGAGTACGGCTACATCTGGCTTCTTGGCTGGAGAGCTATAGATAGCAGCTTTAAAAGATGACAACACAGGGAATTCTCAAAACAATTGCTTCACACCAGTGGGTCTGAAATGCTACCATCTGAAAGAACAAACAGTTTGGTTGAAACGCTGGCCAGAGAGAGAGAGAGAACGAGACCCAGACAGTAACACCAACAAAAGTAAGAAAGGTTTCTCAATATGTCTCTGAGCGTATTGGTTTTCTCTGGAAAATAGCTCTGTGTTTTAGGCCGAAGGTCAGTTGGTAGGTTTACAGCAGCCAACAATAAGCATGGTTGTTCTTTTTATATTAAAGAGAGAGAATCAAAGAGAAAGGAAAAGGGGAAATGATCCAATCCCACAACATTTTACGGAATACATAGTCTTGCCTCAAGGGCCGGCCCAACTGGTTTGGAACCACTGGTCTATTGAATTGGGTCAGAACTTGGTAATGCCCTATTATATCCAAAGTATATTAATAGGCTCAGAAACCAGAAGGCTGGACGACCGCAGAAGGATTTACTGCTGCGACATTCCACCATTCTGTTGAAACTTAACGCTTGCAAGTGCTTCTCTTCGGTAACAAGAAACACATTGACAAAACTGCTGTTTATTTGGTAGCAGTCCACTTGAGTTCTCCAATTTCCAGACATTTACAGGCTATGTGTGAATCACAAGTCTCTCTGTGAGGAATTAAGGGCACTTCCCTTCTATGTCACACCTCAATGTTCTCTGCCTCATCATAGGATTTACTGTATTAATGGACGATAAATATTATACAAACTTTGACATGCCTTTGGGATAATGGTGCTACAGAATACAGGGTAACATTTAGATACTCTGTCCACTATTGTTGCACCCTTAGCTTCCGTGTATAAAAACTAAACTGGCCATCACCTATTGGTCTTCTACTTGTGTTTACCGTCAAAATCACGAACATTGATGTTCCAATAATGATCTAGGTTTAAATACCATGAAAAATATTTACTTAGCTTGCCTCTGCAGTCAACGTTAAAGTTTAGCCTACAGGCTGTCTCAAGCCCATTAAATGGGACTTTCCAATCTATGAGATTGAGGCGAACAAGGCCTCCTGCTTGACAAAAACCTTGAAATGATTACCACATAATAACTTAAGTTTGAGCTCCTCTCAAAGACCAAACCCAGGCTGTTTCATGGGCCCCTTTGCATTCTCGGTAAACAGTGCAAGGGTCAGCTTTTGTTCCTAAGAGGTGTGTTGTGGTGTGGTCCAGATACACCTGGAGTCATACCTTACTCAGATGTACGTGTCAATAGGGTTGAAGACACCAGGCCAGGGGGAGGGGAGGGGGGGGTGTTATCAAATTTAAAGAGGAGGAGAAGGGCTATCGAGAAGTCCAAAAAATATTGTATTGTTACTTTAAACACATTTACATTTATTTTTGTGTTAAGCACTTTGTATTGTAGTTAAGCATTGAAAGTGGAACATAAATAGACTTTGTTACGGATTATGTATATAGTTTTGTTGAGTTATTTCACCTATGACAACATGCCAGCCGGCGGCACTGAATGTTCCCCAGTGGAACAGTGCATGCTGGGTAACAATCTGCCTTGCTCCTGCTCCTCCTCCTCCCCCTCCTCCTCATCCTCCTCTTCCTGGTAATCATGGGAAGCAGAGTCTGACACCATCTCCCCTCCACTCCTCCTCCCCGTCCTCGGCCCGGGGACGGTCCCCCCTTCTGGGTTCTCTGGCGACCTGGTGGTGGTGGTTGCTGAAGGAACCTAGTACCGTGTCACTGCTTAATCCCCTCCACCACCGCATTCCCGGCTCCGTCTTTCCCTCTCAAGAATACCCCCCAACAATACTTGATGCAGTCAGTTGCTGTTGTACGTTGTAATGAGCATGGTTCATGTAGCATGTATACACAGTGGTGCTTGTTAATGTCCCTTATCTTAGGTGTCGGATAGCAAGGAGTCAAGGGGACAAGTGGACAAGGATTCAGGCTGAGCTGGGTCGTTTGAATCAGCTTGAGTTGAATGCAGTTTAATGTGGAGGCCGAAAGATAAAAATAAAGCAATAAAGATAAAGCTTTGGTCAATGTGATTAGTCACCCATAGCGAATGCGGAATCTGAATGTGAGGTTGACGCACAAACTTACCACTACACTACCTGTCTACCTGCCACTCACGCCTTCACAGTGTTGCGCGTACATACTGTGTGTGTGTGTGTGTGTGTGTGTGTGTGTTACTCTAGCTAAGCACATAGCTACATTTTTGATTTGATATACGTGTGTGAGTGTGAGTGTGTGTGTGTGTGTACCGGTATGTCTGCTACTATATGTGATTGATGCAATCGTTTTTTAATGTGTGTGTGTGTTTGTGTGTGCCCTGTGTTTGTTTTGATGACATAGGGACATGCTGATAACAGACCTTGCCTTCTCCCTCACCTTCGCTGCTCTGTCTGATGAGGTGAGGGAGCTGTGCAGCGTTGCCCGGCAACAACCAATCACACTCAAGTGGATTGACGATGAAGGTAGGTGCTGTTTGTGTTCTTTATGGGACCCTTGGTTCGTTTTTTAGGATCAATGACATCGTTGTTTGGCTTAGGCCCTAACCTTAATGGTAGGGTATGCAATTTATTTTAGAAGCCTCTTTTGTCATATTTGTTGAAGTTTTCTTCAATCAATAAATGTAATGCATATAAAATGCAACTGCCTGTCCAGTTATTTAATTGTTTGCATGAAGTGAATGGATGGACTACCTTTCTACCTACCTACCCTGGTATCCTCGGTGCACACTGCCCACGCACTCTTTGCGCATGACTCGAGTCTTCTGCAATGCTAGGCAGCCCCATTGCTAAAGCTAGCGAACTAATCATGTGTTTAGGGGAAGGAAATTGGGGGGAGGCGTTAAGGGAGGGGTGGGACTTTCTTTCAGTTTGACAAAAATCGACCTTACTGGCTGGTTCCTCCTAAGTCGCCGACCCTACTTCTAACTTAGTAAGCTGACTTAGTTGACCTACGTTAGTTGACCTACCTTATACCGGTAGGCCTACCATACCTACCTACCCAACTGGTTGCTTTTCAAGGACTCTGTATTGAAACCAAAGTTTTAGTTTCAAGTGGTAATGTATCCATACTTAATTGCAAACGCGAAGTATGGTTTCAGCAGTAGACCGTTATGTAGAAACATCTTAATTATATAATTAGAGTAAATGAATGGCATTAGCCTATAATTATCTTCCAAGTGTGTGTGTGTGTGTGTGTGTGTGTGTGTGTGTGTGTGTGTGTGTATATGATGTGTGTGTGTGTGTGTGTGTGTGTGTGTATATGATGTGTGTGTGTGTGTGTGTGTGTGTGTGTGTGTATGTATATGATGTGTGTGTGTGTGTGTGTGTGTGTGTATGTGTGTGTGCGTGTGCGTGTGCTTGTTTCCCTGCAGGCGACCCATGCACCATCTCATCACAGATGGAGCTGGAGGAGGCGTTCCGGATCCACCAGCGCACCAGGAGTTCTGGACTCCTCCTCCATGGTGAGTGGGGCATGCACCACCTGGAGCCACAACACCTGGGTGCACCACCTGTAGCTCTATCACCTGATGACCCCATCACCTTTACGGGTGGTGGATCTGTTGGAGGCATAATCTCCACCAATTCGTCTCCTGCACCCTGCATGACCACAATGTCATCCGTCATCACCTCCACGCCTCCATGACCATGATGTCACTCACTAGCTACAACACCTCCAACACTTTTTAACCAGGATGGCATCCATCTCATCCACTACCTCATTTCCACGAGGTCATCCATCCCCTCCACACCTTATAACCATGTCATCGGTCAGCTCCACCCCTTTATGATCACGATGTATAACTATGATGGCATCCACCACCTCCATCTGTAGCTATGTGTGCTTAACCCAAACCAAGGACACCCAGGCTCGCAGTCTGTCCACACCTCCCCTCGGCCAACCCGATAACTCGATCTGGAACGATTTAGCCTTTTCTTAATTGGACGGAGCCCTTCTGTCAGCGTTTCCTCCTGTATCTGGTTGGTGACCACATCCCGTGGTAGATTAGTTTGCTTATCTGGTCTGTAAGAACCATCAGCAACAGAACTGCAAAATCGCAAGATTTCAACAGTATATTATAAAAAGATTACATAATTTTCATAAGATAAATATACTAGATATACTGTTTGTTCCGTCTGTTTTTTAACATCTTTTGTATCCATTGTACTAATGGAACTTACCGTAGCCTTGGCATTGGTAATCCTTCTAGCGGTTATTATTGCGGGAACGCCTTCATACAAACTTGGTAAATGGTCTGGTCTGTATGTTGCAGTGTTCCCCAGCATCCCTGAGAGACCTGGCCAACCGTGTCCCGGAGAAGACAGTAAGTCCTCGCTTCTCATTCTTACCAGCGGATACTTAAACTTTGCTTTCCCTCCGGTGTCTTTTGTTGTTTGTGTGTCATGAAGGAGCAGTTGGGGGTCATGTATCTGTGTGGTGTGTTGTGTGGCCCCTGGTTTATTCCACTTTGGTTGTAGTTCACTTTCAGTTACTAATTACACTTTCATTTTCTCCCCTCTCTCCCCCCCTCATCTCATACACACATAACCCACCCTGAGCTATTTTGGGCTTGCAGACCTCTCAAGTACAGGAAGTAGTGCCTGTGTGATGCGATGTGTTAGATGATGCTGTGAAGTTACTATTCTGGTGAGCGATGCAATTAAAATATTTTCACAATGAGCGAGGACATGGCACGGCCATCTGGGGTTTTACTTCAGCCTTCGGCCAATTGGAAGTATTTATGGTTGGTGGAAGTATACTTTACAAGACTTGGCCTTGTAAAGCCTTGCTATCCATTTGCTTTGATGGCACGTTTCAGTAGCTGGCGGGCTGAGAGTGTGAGTGTTTGTGTTTGTGTGTGTCAGTGTTTGTGTGTGTGTGTGTGTGTGTGTGTGTGTGTGTGTGTGTGTGTGTGTGTGCGTGTGCGTGTGCGTGTGCGTGTGTGTGTGTGTGTGTGTGTGTGTGTGTGTGTGTGTGTCTGTTTTTTGTGGGTAATGGTGGTAGACCTGCTGGCAGACAGTGATACACAAACAGACACATTGTGTTTGTCTCTCTCTCTTTCTTTCTCTCTCACACACTCTCTCTCTCTCTCTCCCTCCCTCTCATCTCTCTCCATCTCTCCTCACACATTTAGAAATGTACTTGTTCATGTCCAGTGCTGTTTGTTGCATCATTTGCCTATAGTGAATAGCCAAACCAATATATATATTTAATCTTCTTTTTGGAACACGAATACTTGCATTTTGCCACGATTTTGCAACATGGCTGCCTATTAGTTTCTCCATATAGACTATGTTCGTTAATGTCTTAGAGTCGTTTTATAACCCATCCTGGCGCTCACTTGAGATACATGTGTATTTCAATCAGTGTTCAATAGAGTTCTTATGTAATGAAAGAAAACAGTTCCAACCATCATACCAAATAGACTACCAACCCACTCCAGATGAAAGTGGGCGGTGCCTAATGGAATATTAAAGGGGACATATTATGGTGTTTTCCCAACAAGTAAACATAGTAATTGAGTTCCAGAAAACATGTTTTTGAAGCTGTTTGCTGGAAATAGCTTTTAGGAAAAAAAATATCGTCTACCGCTATTCCCCTCTGTTTCAGTCCCTTCAGAATGCGCTGTTTCTGGTGTTTGTAGCATTGATGCAAATGAGCTGCTGCCCATTGACCAATGAGCTGTCAGACTGAACCACAGCATCGAGGAGAAGGGGTTGTTGCTGTTTGCTGACTCCTGGAGTTCTATATCTATATAATATAATATAACATAATAATCATATTATACACAGGTATTTATATAATCTATCTAATATCACGGCCAAAAGCTATGTGCCCTTGGATGATATAATGAATAATAAAGACTGTGTCTGACGTCTCTGGTACTTCCACAAGTAAAGACTCGTAGTAGGGGATGTCTCGGCCATGGTTGAGAAGAATTGGGGGGAAGGAACTTTGGCATTGACTCTCTGAAATCCATGAACTGCGACATGGAGAAGAAAAGGATTGTACTCCGGGAGCTGAGCTGCCGGACTGCCTCCGAGCTCCCCGTGCAGGAGCTGCCGGCCGCCGTCGAAGCCGTCCGGCCGCTGTCCGGCAGCTCGGGCGGTGTACCCGGGGAGCTGAACTGGCGCCGAAGCTAGGTGGCAGCTCCGTTGGACGAGCAGCTCCGGCTGGGGTAGCTCGGCGGCAGTCCAGCAGCTCAGCTCCGGGAATACAATCCCTTTCTACACCATGGGTCTCCTCCTCCCGACTTCCCTTCGGCGGCAGCTCCTGTGGGGTGAGCTCGGCGCCAGAGAAAGGGATTGAACTCCCGGAGCTTAGCTGCAGGGCGCCGAGTTCCCCCCGCCGGAGCTGCTCGTCCGCTGGTCCACACAATCTTAGCAATGCTCTGATTGGAGGGGAGTGGGGAAGTGGGAGGTAATATTCGAATTTCCCCCTTCCTACGTAGGAGGGGGCGCCGAAACTGACTCGCTCGTTTGGTAGCTGGAGGCGGGCTGCTTCCAGAAATGCGTATCTCACTCAAATAATCATGTACAGACTTATTTCAAAGTTTGTATGCGTGTGGGAGCACCATCTACCCACAACAACACCCTAAATCCCAGGAAAAGTGCTGTTTTCATAATATCTCCCCTTTAAATGGAGCAGTCTCTCTCAGAGAGACTGTTGATCTGATCTTAAATACATTGCAATTTCTATTTTACTCATTTCTTTGCATATGTTTTCTTTTACTTATCTATTATTTTATTTTATTGTATGACAATGTTTATATGTGAAGCACTTTGAGTCTGCCTTGTGTATGAAAAGTGCTATATAAATAAAGTTGCCTTGCCTTGCCTTGCCTTCTAGTGTTGGGAGAATGGGCGGGGCTTGGGCAGGAGGTGTGGTTCTAAACCAGATACCAGCAGTGGTATTGGTACAGCCTAGCCTTCCACACTGGTTTGTTGAGGGTGGCGTCAACATGAACATAATGATCTTGTTTGGAGCCAAGCTGTCTGCGTCAGGCTAACTGTGCATTTAACACCAAGATATCTGTATATTTAAGGGAATATGCCGAGACGGCTGTTAATTGCCGTTTGCCTGCCTTACCCAGATGTAGACTTATTGTTTAAATTCCAATTTCATCATTGTGCGATCAGAAGGGATGATAATCAGCTTCTTCTGGCTGAACAGTCTAGGTGTAGGGTAACATGCCAGCGGCGCATCACATAAAGCCTAATAATAACAGTGCAGAATATAGTGCCAAATTATCAGTGTGTTATTGTGTTGGTACTGGCACTTATTTTGAATAAGTGACTATTTGAAATCTTTGTAAAGTAATTCAAAAGTGAATTCCCATCACATTGATAGGAGTAGCGCTATTGTAACTCTGCAGGTTGGGAAGCAAATGGTTACCTAGCGAACATCCCTTCTGGCTGCATAATGACGAGATTGTAATTAAACAGCTCTTCTGATTCTTGATCAGACAGGCCGACGCCAGTTTCCAGATCCCGCACTGTACCCCTTTAAGCAAGTTTGGTCAAGGTTATGGCACAAACTGAAAATACTTCATTCTGATTAAAATAACTTTGATTGAAGAACAAAAGAATCATGTCGTTAATTTATCAACAATCACAGGACAATCACACTAGCATTTTTATGAGAAATAGTTGTGGGTATAAATAAAATAAAGAATACAAATAAAATTCTCATGAGCCAAAAAAATACGATATTTCGTGTTCAGTTTGGTCAACGTTCAGTCACTCTGATACAAACCCTCAATCCAGGCTCTGAAGCTAGGGTGGTCCTTGAGATTGTCCAGTAGGGCTTCACAGCCCAACAGAGAACCTCTTGTATCGATGCTCGTCCTAGAGGGCATTCAAAGACCCACCTCCCTGAGGAATACAGCCAATGTAATATCAGAGTGTATACCGGTTCTATGCTGTCCAATCAACATACAGCTGAATACATCTTGACTAGGCAACCCTTTTTGAATGTGCTCAATAATAGTAAGAGTAAAAAACACAATGAGAAAGGCGATTAAGGAGGTGACAAGCACTTCAGAAGGATGGACTAATGGAGGGAAAAATGCCTAAGGCTACATGGACACACACACAAGCACACACACACACACACACACACACACACACACACACACACACACACACACACACACACACACACACACACACACACACACACACACACACACACACACACACACAAACACATATACAAACACAAACACACTAGCCTCCGATACATTAAAGGGAGGGACATTAAAGATGGGACAGGAAGGATGGGACAGGAAGTGGGAAGAAAAAAGATAATCCCTGATCCTTTGAGAGGTGTGTTAAGAATAGCCTGCAGACATAGGCTGGGATCACCAGCAGGGACCAGCCCACCCCCTCCACTACCCCCTTCACCCCCTCCCTTAGTCCCCCCCTCCCTCCATCCCCCCTCCTCTTTTTCTCAGCCATAATACACAATGCCCTCCTCTCTTGTCCCCCTCTCAACCCCCACCCCGTGTTTTTTTTCCCTGTAGCCTCGCACTCCCTCCCACTCTCTCTCTCTCTCTCTCTCTCTCTCTCTCTCTCTCTCTCTCTCTCTCTCTCTCTCTCTCTCTCTCTCTCTCTCTCTCTCAGTCGCGGTGCCACACACCCCTGTCTCTGCCTCTGTGGATACCATGTAGGCTAGCACCAAACGCTAAACCCCCAACACGCTAACACACACCCACGGACAGGGAGAGAGATAGAGAGAGGGATAGAGATTACGCTATCAGACTTTTCCCCTGCTTTTCTGCACAAGAAGAGACGACTCCCATCTTGTTTTTATCCCTGCTTAGAGAGAGAGATGTTGTCGTTCTACCAACAGATCACAAGATTCTTCTACACAGGAGAGACAGGTTGATGTTCCTGGAAGGCTGGAAGAGAGACAGAGGTTGATGGAAACATAGGTAGAGAGAGAGAGCAAGAGAGAGAGAGAGAGCGGGGGGGGGAAACAGATAAACAAAGTGAAGAGGATAGATTAACACACTCTTATGAAAGAAGGGCGGGGACAGCAGCCAGCTGTAGCACCCGCTCTACCGAGTGGAGGGAGGGGTGGAGAGATACTGACAGCCAGCGGGGAGGGAGAGAGAGAGAGAGAGAGAGAGAGAGAGAGAGAGAGAGAGAGAGAGAGAGAGAGAGAGAGAGAGAGGGAGAGAGAGAGTGACAGTCAGTGGAGAGAGAGAGAGAGAGGGGACAAGGGAGCCCAGCAGAAAATAATTTAATATATCATGAGGTGGAGGAAAGAGAGGGTGGATTGACGGTGAGCTAGAAAGAGAGAGAGACAGAGAAAAAGAGAGAGGGAGCGCTAGAGAGAGAGCGAGAGAAAGGATGTAGCGGCGTATCCTTGCCGGCTCGCTGCACATTCACACACATACACGCGCACAAACACACACACACACGCGCGCGCGCGTGCAGGGCACACACACATCCCCGGTCCGGATAATTCTTTACCGCTGCTGAAAGAGGTGGAGAGAGAACGGGAGGAGAGCAATCGGTAAGCGACCTATCTCTCATCCCTCCATCCATCCATCCCTCCATCCCTCAACACCATCCATCGGTCCAGCCATCCATCCATCCATCCGACATGTCCGTCTAGCTGTTCATTTCTATTCGTTAAGCGCTCCATCTCATTGCAGTAGACAATGGATTTTCTTTGCTGGGGGGGGGGGGGGGGTGACAAGAGTGTCCTTCTCTCCTCGGGAGACTAGCATGTGACTCGGAGTGCCTTAGCGTGTGTGTGTGTGCAAGCGTGTATGTGTGAGCCTGTGTGTGTGTGTGTGTGTGTGTGTGTGTGTCTGTGTGTGTGTCTGTGTGTGTGTGAGCCCTGCAACATTAATTGCTGTTGGTTTGATCCCTAGCCTGGTCCCTCGCGTGTCATAGCCAGGGATTGTGTCTGTGCATGTCTGTGCGTGCGTGTGTGTGTGTGTGTGTGTGTGTGTGTGTTGGGGGTGGTGTGCAACCTGCTAGCGTGGCTAGTTACCAGCGGCTACCGCTGACAGACTTCTGTGTTCTGTGTCTGTCCCTGAAACACTGAATCCCCCCATCCCCCCCTTAATGTAGGAAGAATTGCGACGGCGTTTGTGCGCTTGTGTGTCTGTATGTTGTTCTTGCCTTTGTGTGTGTGTGTGTGTGTGTGTGTGTGTGTGTGTGTGTATGCATGCGTGCGTGCGTGCGTGCTTGTGTGTGTGTGTGTGTGTGTGTGTGTGTGTGTGTGTATGCATGCGTGCGTGCGTGCTTGTGTGTGTGTGTGTGTGTGTGTGTGTGTGTGTGTGTGCACATGCTAGCTCGTGTCTGGATAGCTAGCATGTGCTATAGGCTGCATTTCAAGGTATGCAAAGACGCCCGTAGACATCCTCCTGTCTGATGGATTTGTTGTGTGTGCGCATGTGTGCGCTTGAATGTGTAGCGCTCCGTGTGTGTATGTGTGTGTGTGTGTGTGTGTGTGTGTGTGTGCGTGCGTGTGTGTGTGTGCGTGTGTGTGTGCGTGTATATTACATGCGTGCATCTTGTCCCCTGCTGGTGATGCGCATTGCTAAAGAGGACCGAACAGAGAGAGAGAGAGAGGTAGGGGAGGGAGAAAGCGGAAGAGAGACATTAAGGCAAGGTGTGACTCTGGCTCCTCGTCTTCCAGCTCAAACAACACTCTCCACCATCACAGCATCACAAAGCAGAGAGAGAGAGAGAGAGAGATAGTCGAGAGAGAGAGCGAGAGACATGCGTCCTGAACTGGACGATGGTATGTGGACATCATTGGTGTTGTTATTGGTTATTTACAGCCGTAGCATGTGTATGTGTGTGTGTTAGTGTGCATGTGTGAATTCAAATAATCACTGCATCGATAAACCCTGATAGGTATACGATGTATAACCCTGTCTGTGTCCTGCATAAGCCACGATTGGATTTTGAAATGGAAAGCTAACTGCATTAGCATTCTCGCTTGCCTTTCGCTCTTGCTTCCGTTCTGAGCTTTGGTAGTTAGCAAAGGCAGCTAATGTGGTGCTAACATCGAAAACAGTATTTTTTGGTAGTTATGGAAATGTGCTGAAAATGGATCATTGCTCTTTGTATTTGATGTGTTGTGAACCAGATGAACGGTAGCTGGGTTGCCATGGCCACCACCAGGCCAATCCCACCTCCATCCCACCTGTCGTGAGTCAGAGGCTCACTGACCTTTTTCCATTAAATGACTTCCCTCGTTAGTATTGGTCACTTTTCTGTTCAATGGGCGAGAATTGACAACAATACCATAAATTAAACAAACCTCTGAATCTAAATTCTTTGGATTGTATGACATGTTAGTGTCTGGGGTTTAGTCAAGTCAAGCCAAGTGTTGATGTGATGTGTAGTATAATACACAACAACATGACAAAATTATTCTGTACTCATTTTATTCTCATGACCATGATTTTCATGAGAAATGATAGTGATGATAAACAAAACAAATGACGGCTTAGATCAAAAGTAGCACTGATAAGGCTAGGTATCCATACACATATACAAACACAAGGGGCATACAGCACAAACAAACCACGTGAAGTTGGGACTTGACCTTGGCCGAGTCTGGGAGTGTTTCTGGTGCTGAAGCGTTTCCACCGCTGCCACGGATCACGGACCACGGCCCACCGCCCAGACCCAGACCCAGGCACTCAGAGAGGCCCAGACATTACTTTATACCCACCGGGCTCCTCTGCTGAGGTGACACGGCACTTTCCCATCCAGTGTCCTTGTCTGTCCCTCTCCCCCCTCCCATCCTCCATCCTCTCCCCCACCCGCTCCACCCTCTCCCCGCACGAGCAGACCCGACCCGAAACTCTGCAAGTCTCTGCGCTCCGAGGCGGAACCGGACACGTCTCTCTCTCTCAGGCCCCGGATATCGGGAGCATTGGGTTCTATTTTTACAGTCCCACCAGCGCTGGGCCGCTCATGCAACATGAGTCACCGCCGCCCTGCCTATTGATCCGCGCCTGGGCCCGTTCCTCAGCCTTTATGATCCCGGTGCGATGTGTTGTGCGTGGCTCCCGCTGCACGTCTGCCTCGGTTCCTCCGACCGGATTATTACCCTGCCGCTATTATTAGCAGCTCACAACCCGGGCCTGTTTAACGGCTCCCCGTCTGCAATGCAGTTGTTGTTCTGGGGGACAGGGGGGGAAGGGGGTTTGGAGGTTGGACGGGGGTGATGATGACCAGTGCCGGGGTCGTGGTCGGCGCCGTCGAAGGTCTAATTAGATCTGGGGTCTTGGACCCCCCCGCAGGTGGCCAGGAAACCGCCGGCCCTGCTCAAGACGAGGAGAATCACAACGCTGACGTGTGTGTGGTGACGCAGTGCGAGGTAGCAACACGGTGTGATGAGTAGGAGGGGAGAGATCAGGGTCGGGGAAGGGGGTCTCTGGCTTCAGGAGCCCTCAGACGTAGGCCCCGGCGGTGCTATCGGTGATCTCATTGGTGTATTTGTGGCCCTGAAATGCGAGGGTGGATAAAAACACTAATTTCTGTTTAGACGAAATAAGCAGACATCCTAAAAACAACTTTTGTGTCCGTAAGGGAGAAACATGCTTCAGCCCCTGCTAACGCATGTTTACCAGGTACCTATCAGTTGTCCTTCAGCACGTCAGCATATTAGCAGGTAGATTGTTCTCAGTTTCACTTGTAAATCGCTTCGGATTACATTAAATGAGTTCAACAAAAAATGCGAGTCTCAAAGTATGTTGTGTCAGGCCTTGTAACTTGTAATACATGCCTTGCCTGGAGGCTGCGGACTCCACTTCTCTTTTCACGTTGGCCTGTGAAGCCCTTGAGATTGTAAAGTCATGAGTAATGATACAAGTGAGATAAAGGACTGTATAAGTAGTAGTGAGTGATAAAGAACCTAATCAGGTGTGTCTTGGCTCCACTGGGCATGGCTCAACTGGGAGGTCAGAACAAGAGTCAAAACAGTGTTTATTTCTTTGTATACAGTTAGAGAATATGTGATGCTAATCTTTTGAGAAACCTTGGTAATGTGCTCCTTCTAACAGAACCATACTGGGCCCCCTGCTGTTGTCCTGCACGGTAGATAACATCAGAACAATGAACTTGAATCCCAATCTGTCTTATTTGTTATCACAGTGGAACGTACAAAGTCCCAGTAAAAGGAGGCCCTGACTGAGTCTCTTTCCTGTTTCCTCTCTCTCTCTCTCTCTCTCTCTCTCTCTCTCTCTCTCTCTCTCTCTCTCTCTCTCTCTCTCTCTCTCTCTCTCTCTCTCTCTCTCTCTCTCTCTCTCTTTCCTGCTTCGTTGTTATGGAACTCTCCTAGGGAGAGTGTGTCTTTCTGTCTTGCACGACAGAAGTAAATGAAATGACACAACCTGCATCCTAGGTACATCATCTAGTTCCTAGTTATTTTGTTTATTTGCCTAAACAATCAATTCTACCAGCGACATCCTCCCTTGCCCACCGAGGACAAAGACCCCTATGTTGCTATTACTCCCTCCTTTCATCCGTGTATCTGTCTTTTTTTCTACAGCAGTCGTAGAGACCTTTACCCTAAGTAACTAAGAAAGAAGGCTGTCAACCATATAACACCCCAATGATTGTCAGCTAGGCCTTAAGCAAGTAACATTAGCTCTCTGCTATTGGTCAGCTGTAACGGGTGACGTGATGTCTAAACAGGCTGCATTAGATCACAGTATTTATCTTTTTAATCTTTTATCTTCCCAAGCGTCCTGTTAGTCTGATGACTGAGTCCCACACGGTGAGCCAAATGATGAACGAGTAGGAGTCGATTCAGGGTTTGGTGTGGCTGTGGGCAGTAGCTTCCTTGTTTGTGCCGTGTAGGTCTCCTAGTCTGCTCGCCAACATCGAGCAGCAGTCGAGAAGAGAAGGGGGCACAAGGGCTGGACAAGGAGCTTCTACCGCTTTGTTCCCCAGCAGCTTTGTCTCTTAATGTAGTGAACAGGGGGGGAAGCTAAGGACAATGACATCACTCTGTTGGCAGAGCCAAGCAATGCGTCGCTCTGGGGACCCTGCCTGGTGTTTGGCAGGCGGAGAGCTCTGTACCGTACAGAGTGGGGGTCCTCAGTGGCACCAGACAGGACTCGGCGGCTCACAGAGGGGAAACGCAGTCCTGATCTGTTGTCAACATCAGGCAGGGGCAATGGGGCGAAAACAGCGAATCTGTTGTTGACCTCATACATTTTGTGTCTCTCTCTCGGTGGTGTTTTTTCATTTGCGGGAGCTGTTTGACGTTTTGTTTTTGGGTGCAGCGACAGGCGCTCTGATGCATGCACACTCCCACACAGATCCGAATGGAAAGCTGTTTGCTCTTAAGCATCTCAAAGAGAGGAGCAATTAAACCGATTCCAGGCACAGCATTGATATGCATACAACGGATACGTATACAACTGTAAGATTGGTATTATATGTGTAGGAAGTAGGAACACGTGCAATCACAGCATGATTCATCACCTTGAGATAGCTTTAATCAAACCTGCTCTATAGATAAAAGGAATTCCTTGCCAAAAATGTTCAAGATATTCCTATTTCCCATAGTTCACATTGATCAAATCGAAAGCGATACAGAAAATGAAGCCGCCGGAATGTGTTTGAGGGTCCATAATTGTTTTAATATTCAAACACAAACTTCAAACAGCCGTAGATATATTAACTCTCACAGTATCCGGTCAGCGCTGTTCTGTAATGTTGGATTTATACTAGAGCTGTCAGTTAAACGCGTTATTAACGGCGTTAACGCAAACCAAATTTAACGGCGTTAAATTTTTTGGCGCGCGATTAACGCAATTATTATTATTTTTTTTTTCTTTGGCTCAAAACAAAGAAGCAGTAGCCTGACTGCTATGTTCAAATGACATTTGTTCAAAGCAGTCGTTTAATTGCACTATAGGCTCTTTTTTTGTATCGTCCTGTTTTGATCAGTGTATATGGCAATGTTGTTATCAATAAAAAAATCATTTGCACAAGGCAAGCCGATGCACTTCACCATGTTGATGAGAGAATTAAAATGAGAAGAATTATGGGACAAAAAAATCAAGGGATATTTAGCATAGAAAAATAATTTGCGATTAATCGCGATTAATTAGAGTTAACTATGACATTAATGCGATTAATCACGATTAAATATTTTAATCGCTTGACAGCTCTAATTTATACTGAATATTTCTATTGGGAAAGGAGAGTTACTAGAGAGGAGAAGACATGATTCTTTCGCACATTAACACTACATTGGCTAAAACAGAAAACTAAGGTCAATAATGACAATTATAAAGACAGCATGCTACCAGCTACACACACTCATTGCATGTGGAGCAAGCACTAGCATCACGTAATGCAGGAAAAGCAATTGATCTCAGAGGCCGAAGCATGTACCTAGCCCCTGCGGACAGGCTCACAGATAAACACACATATACACAGATACACACGCACACACACACACACACACACACACACACACACACACACACACACACACACACACATACACACACACACACACACATACACAAACACACACGCAACCCTATAGTTGATCCAGTCCTCTTGGCTTTCAGGTGTGCTTCTTTGTCCGTACTGACCAATGTTTTATTGGTTTAATGTTATGAGAGCAGCTTTGATTGCTTCGAAGTCTTCCAAAAGATCACTCATGAATGTAACGTAACTATCGAAGGCACTGTGCATCATGTGTATGTCTTTTTTCTGTAGTTTCATGTAATTTGCTCAAGAAGGGGTCATAGGACACATGGTCTCAGACGCTGTTATGGTTACCAACGCGTAAGAGAGCCTTGGACAGACAAAGTGCCCCTCTACAGTTAATCTCATTCCGAATCCTGATCGCTCATCAATCAAACCAACTGTCTTCCGGTCCCTACCTGTCCAATCCCACAAATCTCTCTCTCTCTCTCTCTCTCTCTCTCTCTCTCTCTCTCTCTCTCTCTCTCCCCCCCTCTCTCTCTCTCTCTCTCTCTCTCTCTCTCTCTCTCTCTCTCTCTCTCTCTCTCTCACACACACGCAAGGGTATAAGTATCACCTGTGAGTCAATCAATACATGACGTTACTATATCCTTTTGTCCTCTCCACACATGTAGAAGCAGCTCTGTAAAAGCTGATACATGATGTACACAACATGGATCGTATGAAATAGCGACCACGAGTTATGGAGACAGAAAACTGAAACGTGCATAGCATTTAAAACCCACCCTCGATGTAATTAGCTCCCAGCTCCCAAAAACCTAGTTCATCCCATAGTTATGATGACGGGATGTCTCAATTTGTCCTTGATCGTTCCGGTTCAAATGTGGGTGTACCGAGTCTGGAAAATATCTGTAAAAACGTGATTGCAACATTCACTACCAAATTGTACTGGTTTCACTATTATTCAAATAATAACCTTATTATACATGTTTTCAGTGCTTACTTAGACATATATATCGTGTTCTGTCCTACTCATTATTACCCTACCCAATCAAAGACATAAAATGCACCACAGGTCTGAGTCCAACACTGATTTATCTACATCAATCAATCACTGTGAAGTTGTCAAGGCTGTTACTGGCCTACGATGCTGGCTCCGTCTAACAGGGTCTGTTGGTACACTCACGGTGAGCTGCCATGCCAAGGATAAAGTCGCCTTCCCTCAAGACCCTCAGCAGGCTTTTATTTTGTGAAGAAGCCGCCAATGAAAATACCGCTTCTGCCAACACTGCAAGAGAGATTTACAGTCACGCAGAGTGGAAGTGCCGACATAAAAGATCATATTAAGAGGGCCAAACATAAGCAGTGGTTTCCAAGCGATGGGTGCTGAAGTGGTTGTGCGCCATGCTGATGTAAACGACCTTTGCTGCATGCATAAGCGCATAAGAGTGTGCGTGCATGAACATTCGGCCGGTCCCGGTTTTGAGGTTTGTAAATGCGGTCCCCCCTACTCATAGTGCAATGACTTTGGTGCAGAGGCTGCCCTCTGCATACAGTGATTTGCTAAAGGGCTGCCGGCCAAAGCCCCAGGCCAACCCCGGTCTTCCCAGTTAGATAACAAGGCCTAAGATGACCACACAGCGGGGGCAAAGACAAACTATTGGCGGAACCAGCGAGCCGTTTCCCAAAGGGTTAGCGTTGACGTTTATCAGGCTAATGGCTTCCCTGAAGCCGCCCGCTTCCGAGCGGAAACCTGGTCCCTCGGAATGGAGGGAACGAACGTAGTTGATGAGATAGTGGCCGTGTAGCGACGTTGTAGCGTTAGCTTCTAGGTGTTAGCACAGCACAATTCTGAGCAATGTTCTGCTTAGCCACGCACGCGTTAGCTAGGACCGGAGAGTGTAGTGGCTAGGGTGTCTTACCCTCTGCTCAAACTTTATAGCCGTTGATCCCGAATGTCCTCAGCATACCTGTATGTGCCCTTGAGCAAGATGCCAAAGCCGCTACCTGGTCCTTAATGACAGGTATATGGTTGGTCTCTCTATGAAAACATCTGCTGTAATGACTACGATAGTAACATGTAAGAACAAGAACACAGACTAACTTAAGTAAGACTCAATCTACTCTATGTAGCCCTGTACCCAGTGTAGCAATGTAGTTAGTGTAGCACTGTAGCTAACGTACCAATGTAGAAGAGTAGCCATTGATCAAATTGATTCTAAGCCTGTCGTCCGATATTAATTGGACTTGTTGCCTAGCAAGCGATTTCTAATATTGTTGACGGTCTTGTAACATCCCATCCTCCCACGGTCCTGATCCAGCCCAGGGTTTTGATCCGATCAGTAAGACCCAAACACACAACCTGGCCCAGTGGCACACTAAAAATACTGCTCATCCCCCAAGACAAATGAAACAGCCCCATCCATCAGGGTATTCTGAGCTCTGTGTTTAGGAGCTGTCAGTCACTGGCGGTCCGTGGTCCCGTCAGCATCCAGCCAGCTGATCTCTCTCATTAGCTGAT